>NC_039365.1:156557449-156864040 GCF_003573695.1 Papaver somniferum | reverse complement strand
CATACGTTGCCTAAGAATCATCGTGTGAGCAACAATCTCTCAATTGAGCAGAATTCAAACTTATTCGAACCCAGCAGTTCATTTGCAGAAACCTACAACACATTCACAATCCTTGATCACCATTGATCTCACACACTTATCATCTTTTCTCCTACATATCGACCCTCTTCCCTCTTTGTGACCGAATTGACTCTGCAACGACCATTTCTTGGTTTAGGCCGGAGTCATACAGATTGATCTCTATAACTAAAAGCACTCCCGTGCAGTGCATCTGTTTGAGGTTAGGCAGTTTGCTTGATTGATATGCCTCCATCCGCACGGTCGTCTCTCCATTCCCTGAAAAACCAGCAGATCGTTTTTCCCCATCAACAGATTGGCGACCACAGTGGGAGATTAATCTCTCATTGTAATCTCAATTGTCAAAATGGTTGATCTTAGGTCAGGTTCAGTTACAAATCCTAACCCAAACGGTTCTAGCACTAGCAACAATAATGGTGGTACTCCAATCATTGTTCCCATTTCCAACAACGACGCTACTGATACTACCCCTCAAATCAACAATACTAGTGTCCATGTTGAAACCAACATTGGTACAGGCAACAATACTCTCTTCGGCCGATCTCCTGAAGAAATCAGAGAAGATCCACCTACCATAGCCAATCTCATGAAGGTTCAGGAAATTCTTGCCAAGAATCAGACATGGCGGCAATACAAAAAGAGTTGTGCACATATCTCAAGACTCTGATAGAAAAGTCGTCGTCTAAGAAAACTCAGCTCCAACGCCAGTCAGACAAAGGAAGAGCTAAGGAAACATCCTCCGCTGTTGATCATGAAATCTCCCCAATCAACATCGTGGAAGATGATGAAGTCTGCAATGACCCACCAGCAAGGGAATCAACAAGTTTCATCACTCGAGAAGATTTTGAGCGTTTTCTAGAGGATCGTGGAAAAGACAAGATATCATCTGTCCATCATCAGTGACCTCCATATCCTTCTACTATACAGAGAGTTATACTTCCGAAAGGTTATACTTCTCCAATGTTCACACTTTATGATGGAATAGGCAATACTCGAGAACATGTCTCTCGGTTCTTGGAATCATTGGGCGAGCATGAGTACAACCATGTTGTCCGCTTGAAAGAGTTTTCAAAATCCTTTACCGGCAGAGCATACACATGGTACAAAAACATCGCACCAAGAAGCATCACTAGTTGGGGAGAATTGATTAATGCTTTCTGCAGAAAGTACTTCTTCGTCTCAGAACAGGTCACCCTCTCATACCTTGGAAGAATGTTTCAGAGAAACAATGAACATCACAATGATTACATGAAAAGTTTCATAATCCAAGCTTTGTCATGATCCGAATGTCACTGAACAACAACTCGTAGACTTGTGCATCAATGGAATGACCCCGGTATACAGAGATTTACTAGAAAATCTCTGATTCCATACTTTCTCAGAACTTCATGAAGAAGCCAAACGATCAGTGACTACTTCATCTGCTTTATCGGAAATAGAAAAGTCTACAAAGGTCGAGGAACCTCGTAGCAGACATCTCCTTGTCAATGATCAGTATTTTCACCAACCTTCAACAAACGTTGTTGCTGAAAGGAATGAAAGGAAAGCCGAGACACAACATCAGAACGCTTATCCAACATCCCAGGCTCCTCCGAAGGCGCAAGGAAAAGATAACCAATCTTGAAATGCACAAACCTCGACCCAGCATCAACGAACGGGGATATGATCAGACAGACTCAAACTTCCCTCTTCTCATGAAGGAGTGACCGAGTTACTGGAAATCTGGGTTCAAGATGGTGCAATCAAATTGTCGTTCATCAGGAGAGAGCCAACTGAAGAAGAAATGGAGAATCCCAGGTGATGTCGCCTTCATAGGTTTATCAATCATCCAACAAGTGACTGCAATATTTTGAAGTACATCTTCAAAGAGAAGGTTGAGCCATAATAGCTTCAACTGGGGAGTGAAGGAGTACACAAAACCCTCCCCCAATCAAGACCTTCACTATCTATGAACAACCTATCAAAAGGCGGTTCAATCCTTGGTCGAACATATATGTGAATTACTATATCTGTTGATTGCACAAAGGAGAGACATGTCCACAACACTGAATCACATCATGTCAGCAAGTCCATTCCGGAAATACTTCCTGAGACTCCAGCCACAGACAAAGGGATGTACGGTTGAGGACTGCTTACCACAGTCAATCTCAGAAGAAACGAATTTGGAAGAATGTTGACTGATGCTGACACCTCCATCAATAACATTCCACTGAAAACCATCAGATCCACAGGCATCAGTCAACAAGAAGCTACTCATGCTCCCATATCAATCAGAGACCACGAAGGAACGCTCAGAGGTTCTTATGGCTATATCACTCTCAAAGTGAAAATAAGTTCAACCTGGACAGAAACCAAGTTTCACATAATCAGGAAGATCCAAGATATGACACAATCCTCGAACGAGCGTGGATCCACTCTGAAAAGATAGCTACCGACAAAGCGTCTTTGGTTGAACATCTCTCCAATGAAGAAAGTTATGATCTAGAATATTTTGCGGACGTTCCATCATCAGAGCACTTGGAAGAATTCCGAACTTCGACGAGGTTGAAACAAGAACCTGCAAAAGATGCATAGACATTTATCAAGAGGTTCCGCACTCAGGCAAGTCTCATTCCTACCATGTCTATGTCATTTATTTCCTCACATGTTATCCTAGCATGAGGACTCAATTCTTCTAGCAGCTATGCTATTGCAAGACATTATGAATGGGTAGCTTCACCACATTAATATTTTACCAAGTGGTTGAATCTGACACATTTCTGAATCTAGCATCTTACTTAGACAATTTCATTACTAAGATGATTTCCAAGCTTGGCAAAAAACACTTTGGGCGTTTCTCCATAGCCTTGCAGGAGTGTCCATGTGTGCCACAAAATCAGAAAGTCTGCACAAGTGTTGAATCCCACTACCGCAATGAAAGGAACGCTGAATCAACAAAATATACTCTATATCGAAACGGTCGAGCCTAAGACATTCGATGCTTAAGGAGTGTGAGGATTAAACGCTCAATAAGCTAAGGTTTGAAGTATTTAGGATTTTTTCTTAACTTATCCATTATTTTCAACTCCTCCTTGGATTAAGCAATTGAATCTATCAAACCAAAAGAAAATCCCACAAATTTCAATCATCTACTTCTCCAAGGCCAACTGAAAGTCAAAAAGCTCTCATCTCTAAGTGCTACATTATTCAGAAGCCTTCAAACTGTATTACCAATCAAAGAGTACACCTTCGATAATGACGCCTCTAGATTCAACAGAAATATCTTGACGATGACACATTGATTCAACGCCAGCACGATCAAAGTGTAACTGAAGTTCAATCGATAAGTCTTCATTATCCCATGATAAGAATTCTGAAGCAGATACAACATCATTCATCTATGGATAGCACAAACTCCTTCAACATACACTGGGGACTTGATCTTATTGGACAAATCGATTGAAATATATTTCAATAAATGTTATCCACATAACAAGTTATTGCAACCTGATGTGATTCCATGAAACTTCATCAACGGGACCTCTCTACATCACAAGCCCCTGCACGACTGAGGAACTTCCTCTCTTCACCAATCACATTCAGAATGAAGACTGTTGCTGCTATCTACCGCAACAACGTCGACTCAATGACGAAGCCAGTTCCTAATAAAGTCACACTGTTCTGGAGAATTCGGGTTGAACTCCCAGTACACCTTCATCTTAGGGATGCTCAACCCACCAACTAGTTCGTGAATGTAAAAGGCTTACTGGATGGAGGAGAAAAGGCTATGTCGATAAATATGGTTCTAGCCTTTCCGGTCTCTGGAGAAACTCCAACCATAGTATCGGTATCAACAAGGATATCTGGAGGAACTCCGTCCATGGTCTCAGCATCAACAACGGTCTCAGGAGCAACATCCTCATGACAGGGGTTCATCAACTAACCTGAAGTGTTATACATGAAGCGGACTTCTCCAAGAACTAATGATTCATATCAAGATGTATACATGATAACATGTTCACATGAAAGTCTTCCCGAAGCTTGCACGACTGGCGGGCACACTCCAAAGTCTTCTACAAGATGTTCTCATCACCTCTACAAATGAGATACAACACACTTCAGGCCATGAGTTTACAGAAACGTACCAATGGGTGAGGAATGAGACAGTTCTTCCTCAACAAAAGATGTTTGTCTATGTCTCTTCTACAACATACCAAAAGGGCACGTCAATCGGACATACGAGCAGAAAGATATGGCTTCCACACTCATGTTTATGGAATCTGAAAATTTGCACGAGATTACAAGTTATGAATGTGCATGCGTCATTGACTTCCCTAGACATCTCAAAAATGAAGGATTATTTTTGCATGTGATTCCTCAGTCTCTTAGCTTCAAAAGTTAGGAGTCAAGCACCGAATTTTGACGTCGTATGAGGTTCCTACATCTTCCAGAGCATATAACATGCAAGCAACAATTCCTAGGAGGGATTCATTACCTTCACAGTCGATCGATGACCACCAGGTCTTTCCACTAAGTTCTTCATAAAGGTACCTCCAACTTCGACCACCTAGGTCTTTACATCATGTTTTTCTACCTGGTCCTCTATCTAGGTCTTGCCAGAAAAAGGAAAAAGGAAAAACGAAAAGAAGATTTAACTAAATACTGGGGACTGATGATCCACTGATCATGACGATCAGTTTCACAGTCCAAGAGTCGTAATTGGAACCAAGTTCGCCTATGCTAATCATTCATCATAAAACGAATGCTACAATCGAGACATACAACTATGGTCATTACATCATTCCCTCTTGAGAACAACCTCGGTTATGGTCCCGTGACCATGATTTCAGAAGTGATGTTTCTACGATTGACAGAAATAAGAAATGGTACTGCAAGCATCAGGCTAATGTATCAACCAAGGGGTTTATATTGCAAATTAATCAATGGAATTTAAATCCTTCATCAAGCGTTAAATATACAAGTAAATGGTCTAAAGACACAACCGGGCCGTTTTACAACAAGCTCGTCTGAGACGATTTTACACCGTCCTGCACAAAGAAGCGATCTGGGAGAAATTGGTGAAGAATCAAACTTATCAAGTGGTGGATATTTATAAGCAAAATAATCCATTAAAACTTTGGAAGCTCACACCTCAAATCCTAATGAGGTATTTTCCTAAAAGTCGGGTTAACAACTCGTTGAGAATCTACTTCAATTGGATGGAAAAGATCAATAGATATAGAATTATGCAAATGATTAGAAAAACCTTGTACCGGATCCTCATCATTCTTAAATAATTACAATGAATTATTTACCTCATTTGTATCATGGTCCTCTATCAAACTATTTAGCCATTATGTATTTGCTTCAACCGAAATCTTAGCATCATTATAATCCTTGGCAAGCTCAATTGGGTCTTCCACAAAATCAATCAATTTGGTTTCATTCTAAATCATCTTCTCGTCAACAACCTCGTCATCAGAATCAGAATTATCTCCTATGAAGTCTAGTTCATTGGTGCAAATCTTAAAATCATTGTTTGAGTACGTTACACCATTTATAGCAACGATTATGTCATATCCATTCTCCTCCTTTTGAATAGGAAAATGATCATTATTACGATCCGGAGATGGAATAACTTCATCATTGAAAATTTCCAAAGGTTACTCATCTTCAAAATATTTGTTGATTTCTGTAGGAATTTCAGAATTATTTTGGTTTGGGGGCCAAACTTCTTCTTCATTCCTTGTCTCCCTGAGTTGAGCAATTTGTGATTATGTTTTCTCTGTATTCCTTTGAATATATTGATGTGATTCCTCCCAATAATATTTTTGATTCTGAATATCTTCTATCATTTTGTTAAGACGTTCTTCAAAACTTAAAGTTTCACATACCACAAGATTTCCAGACCAAGTCTCCTCCTTGTATTGATCCATGTCTCTTCGTATGTTGTTCACGTCCTCTTGAAGATGCTAGAGGGATTCCTTCTGAAAACATTGAATCATTTTGAAAAAACGGGGGTCTAATAACCTCACCCAATATTTTGTTTAGGAAATCTGTATGGACTAACTCCAATATAATTATGAGAGCACCAACTAATAAAGCGAGCTCAATCAGGAAATATATCCAAGAGTTATATCTTTGTTTCTTAATGTAATCAACAAATCAAACATATAGAAATCTGCGAGCTTGATTATTATAAGAAACAACTTGGACGGTATCAAAAATCCAATATTCAAGTGTCAATCAATTCAATCAACAACCAAATGTTGAATTCACAATTGATTGAACTTACGCGCAACCTGTGATATTTCAATTATATAGAAAATATAATACGGAAAAGAAATAACACACACACCAGAATTTTTGTAACGAGGAAACCGCAAATGCGGAAAAACCCCGAGACCTAGTACAGATTTGAACACCACACTGTATTAAGCTTCTACAGACACTAGCCTACTCCAAGTTAACTTCTGACTGAAATGTAGTTGAGCCCTAACCAATCTCACACTGATCAAGGTACAGTCGTGTTACTTACGCCTCTGAATCCCAGCATGAATCTGTGCACTTGATTCTATAGATGATCTCACCCACAACTAAAAGTTGCTACGACCCAAAGTCGAAGACTTGATAAACCAATTTGTCTCACACAGAAAAGTCTATAGAAGATAAATATGTCTCCCACAGAAATACCTAAGAGTTTTCTTTCGTCTTTTGATAAATCAAGGTGAACATAAACCGATTGATACACTGGTCTTATATTCTCGAAGAACAGCTTAGTAATATCAATCACCTCACAATAATCTTAATCGTATGGTCGCGAAACAAGATATTGTGGAATCACAAACGATGAGACGAAGATGTTTGTGACTACTTTTTAATCTGCCTATCAGGGATTAAATCTCGAGCAAATATTAGAGAAGGTAGTACTTAATACGATATAAAACATTAAGATCATAACACGCAACTACATAGAAAATAGTTGGGTCTGGCTTTACAATCCCAATGAAGTCTTCAAGTCGTTAACCTACAGGGTTTTGGAAAAATCTAAGGTTAAAGGAGAATCGACTCTAGTCATAACTAATATCATACATGAGGTGTGAGGATTAGGTTTCCCAGTTGCTATAGTTGAAAAATCGGGGGTCTAACAACCACACTCAATATTTCGTTTAGCAATCTGTATGGACAAACTCGAATATATTTTTAAGAGAATCAACTAGACTGTCAGACTCAATCTTAACAAAAGTATATCAAAAAGTTATATCTCACTTTCTCGATTCAATACTTACACAGGAAAATAGAAATTTGCGAGTCTAACTGAATACAAGAGAAATCACTTGAACGGTACCAAAGACCAATGTTCAAGGATCAATCAATTTCAATCAAGAACCAAAGGTTGGATTTCCCAATTGATCGATTCAACACACAATATGTGATATTTCAATTATATAACAAAATATAATGCCGAAAAGAAATAACACAGACACCAGAAGTTTTGTTAACGAGGAAACCGAAAATGCAGAAAACCCCCGGGACCCAGTCCAGATTGAACACACATTGTATTAAGCCGCTACAGACACTAGCCTACTACAAACTAACTTCGGTCTGGACTGTAGTTGAACCCCAATCAATCTCACACTGATCCAAGGTAAAGTTACGCTCCTTACGTCTCTGATCCTAGCAGGATACTACGCACTTGATTCCCTTAGCTGATCTCACCCAAAACTAAGGGTTTCTACGACCCAAAGTCGAAGACTTTAATAAAAAAATATGTATCACACAGAAAAGTCTACGGTAATCGATAAATCTTTCTCCCACAGAAATACCTACGAGTTTTTGTTTCATCTTTTGATAAATCAAGGTGAACAGGAACCAATTGATAACCCAGACTTATATTACCGAAGAAAAACCTAGAATTATCAATCACCTCACAATAATCTTAATCGACTAGCGAAACAAGATATTGTGGAATCACAAACAATGAGACAAAGGTGTTTGTGACTACTTTTCTATCTTGCCTATCGGAGAAATTAATCTCAAGAGAATATTATGATTGTACTCAAATACGATAAAAACAACAAGATCAGATCACGCAACTACAGAGAAAATAGTCGGGACTGGCTTCACAATCCCAATGAAGTCTTCAAGTCGTTAACCTACAGGGTCTCGGTAGAAACCTAAGGTTAAAAGAGAATCGACTCTAACTAATACAACTAGTATCACACAGGAGGTGTTGGGATTAGGTTTCCTAGTTGCTAGAGTTCTCCTTTATATAGTCTTTCAAATCAGGGTTTGCAATCAATGTTAGCTTAGTAACAAAGCATTCAATATTCACTGTTAGATGAAAACCTGATTAGATTCAAGCTAATATCTTTTAACCGTTAGATCAAAATTAGCTTGTTACACAAAAATAAATTCACGTTTATTTAGGTTTGTGTAATCGTACCCAAACATGTACATTTAGTTGGTTCTACAATAGTTAACCAAATGGTTAGCCATATGAGCACTTTCATATCAATCATATTCATCTTAACAATAACTAGTTCAAATGACTCAAGAGACCTAGTTAGAGAGTTTTTTAATTGATTAGATCTCATTGAAATATATAAGACACAATCGAAATAAAAACGATTTGATTCACTCGAATCAATTCACGAACTTTATATCCACGGTTTGCAAGTATGCATTCCTTAGTTTATATAAGTTTAAGTTCACGAATAATCGTTTTTGGAAACTAACCCACTTAAGTACGCATACTGGCACACGAACTTAAGTACCCGGAATAAATTTGTTTTCAGTTCACAAACTCCAACATAAATTCACAGGATGTGAACTTCCGACAGTGCGCGCACTGGTACGCGGACTTCAGTTCCGGTTTTCCTGAGCAGCAAAGTACGCATACTTTGGTTCAAGGAATAAGGACTTACACACGTATGAGTTATCACACAATGTTTATATACTTTCAAGGTTATATTCTAAACTCTCATTTCAATCATTGAAACATTCTTAGAGGACGTTATATAGTTGTTGTTCATAAGCTATTTTTCATCAAAGTGATTTTCAAGTAATTGAAACTAATATGACTTTCGTCACTAGTAAAGATGAACTTGGACAAAGCGAAAGCTTACTAACTCATATTTCGAGAAATAGATAAGCGAGATAAACTCGGCTCGAAATATAAAATGTGTATAATCATAGTCTATATAGCAATATGACTTTTGTCTCAAGATAGGATATAGAGTAGATAGACTTTTGAGTGATATATAAGCTCAAGTCTCCATATACCTTTTAGTCGATGAAGTTCCACCAGTTCCTTGTGTAGTTCTTCGTCTTTGTATGATGATCGCCATGGAGTCTAGAGCTCAACTACACTTTCTACACTAGTATGAGACTTAGATAATAATAGACTAGAAATCAAGATTTATAGTTTTGATTACTAATATTGACAAACATGCTTGAGATAGAAATGCATGCGAGTTCGACCGAGTAGTGCTCTAACAAGAGTTCTCCCTTATATAGTCCTCAAATCAGGGTTTCCAATCAATGCTACCTTGGTAACAAAGCATTCAATATTCATCGTTAGATGAAAAACTCATTAGACCCAAGCTAATATCTTTCAACCGTTAGATCGAACTTTAGCTTGCTACACACAAATGAAAAGTGACTTCATTTAGATATGAGTAACCGTACCGACAACGTGTGCACCTTGTTGGCTCAACAATTGTTAACCGAAGTTAGACATATGAACACTTTCATATCAACCTTATTCATCTTAACCATAACTAGTTCAAATGACTCAAATGAAACTAGTTCTAGAGTTGTTCAATTGTTTATTTTCTCATAGAATTATACAAGACACAATTGAAGCAAAATAGATTTTGATTCACTTGAATCAATTCATGAACATTATAGCCACGGTTTGCAAAAGATTGCATTCCTTAATATATAAATGTAATAGTTTATGCAAAACCGATTTTAAAACATAACCTACTCAAATATGCCAATGGGTACGCATACCTAAGTGGCCGGACTAAGTTTGGGTTCGCCAGTATGCCAACGGGTACACATATCTCCAAACTTAGTTGAATTTTCGTACATGAAATTTACGCCAGTATGCATACATGTATGCATACTAAGTTCCCGGACTTTCATTAAACAACCAGCACGCATACGGGTATACATACTATGGTTCTCGGACTTGGAATAACATGCAACAGTTTAGCATACATCAAATGACTGTCTCACAATCATGGTTATTTGTTCGGACTTGGAATAACATGCAACCAGTACGCATACTGTGCTATATCCAATCATGGTTATTTGTTCTAAACTCCCATTTCAATCGTTGAAACATTCTTAGAAGACGACAATAGCTGTCTCACAAAAACTATTAGCTTCAACGCAATTTTCAAGTGATCGAATGATCAATACGAAACATTCCGAGTCTACATCAAATGACTGTCTCAGACAAATCATGTAAGATATTACCAGGCGATTTTCACATGATCATCTTTTGACTTTTTTCAAGAATATAAGATGAACTTGGTTAAAGCGGTAGCTTACCAAAATATATTTCGAGAAATATGTAAGCGAATTAAACTCAGCTCGAAATATCAATTGTGTATAATCTATATAGTTATACGACTTTTGTCTCAAATAGGAGATAGAGTTGATAAACTTTTGAGTGATAGATGATTTCAAATCTTCACATACCTTTTGTTGATGAAGTTCCACAAGCTCCCTTTATTATTTCTTCGTCTTCTATCGATGAACGCCGTGAAGTCTAATGCTCAACTACAGTTACTATCCTAATCCGAGACTTAGCTATAAGTTGATTAGAAATCAAGACTTATAGTTTTGGAAACTAAACTTGACAAACAAACTTGAGATAGCAACACTTGTGAGTTCGACCGAGCAGTGCTCTAACAATCTTCCCCTTTGTCAATTTTAGTGACAAAACTATCAATACATATGGATTATAAAATAAATAAACTTTATAACTTCTCATCCAAATGCTTGATTTCCTTGGTTCTTTAACATTACTGAAATCTTCGTCACTTCCAAGTACTCCAGTGATTCTAAACGTGTTCAACTCAACATCATAGTTGTTGAAGATCCGTAGCTATAACAATATATAAAAACAAGATGTTTTCGTATTGTTATATAATGTCATGATATTATTACACAACATCAAAGTCCAATTGTATCACAACTTGGACAACAATACTATGGTGATATGTATCACTCCCCCTTAGTCAATACTTCATATTATATGAAAACCACTCCCCCTTACATAATAATCCGTAAACCACATGTATTTGTAGTGTGAACTATACATTAATTCTCCCCTTTTTTTTTCAATATAAATTGGCAAAGGTACGAAAACTAGTGGATCATAATGAAATTCTTATAGAGATTCTTCATGACTAAAAGAAAACATATCATGCAACTTTGTTTAGATGAAATCATATAGTCGAAACTAAATGCATTCATCAAGGAGTTCATAAAGATACAAGAAAACTCCTACAATATTCCACAGATGCACTCCCCACAAAGATTTGGAAATTAATCACAAGTTCAAAAAGAACTCTCCCCCATAAAATGTCATTCCCGAAAGAACAACAAAAGCGACCTTACTTTTGCAATAAAAGAAGGATTTTTTTGAACATTAGCAAATTATATGAATTTGTATCCATAAAAACTCAATTAAACTAATCACAAGTGAACCTATGATTAATTTAATCAGAAATGCTCAACATAGGACAACTTATGGAGCCGCACAGTACATTCACATAGAAGTGGATCAGGGAAGGATCAATACTGCGGAATATTCAAAGATTAATTCTATTTTTATCAATATTTACATAATGATATCGTAGAATTAATCTTTGTAATCAAAAGTTCATCCTATCTTCCATCAATATTTGCATAATGGCATAATCTGTTTAACTTTTGACAAATATGGGACAATTATAGTTCACGGACGCAAACACACATATCCCATAATAATTTTTGCAATATATGAAACCAATAAAGATTAATACTGCAAAATCATCTTCCAAATAAATTTTAGAATTTAAATAAATAAATCTAAAAACATTGCAAGATGAAAATCATTGGCAATAGCTATGTGTACTCACAATAATTGCGATTCCAAACCCTAGTTATCCTTCTTAAAATACAAGAATAAATTCTGATAAGAAGTTTCCAAAAAAAAAAAAAAAACAACAAGCAAAAAACAAAAAACAAAAACTTAAGCCCGCATAACCAATCAAGAACTGAAATCAAAGAGCTTTTCCGGAACCCTCACGAGTCTTGAGTCCTTTGAGCTTGTGATTGACAGCATCCACGGCTTCTTCAGAGAAGATATCCTCATTGAGAAAATCTTTAACATGTGTTTTCATGAGAACAAGGTCAGAGTTAACCTTTTCCAACTCAGTTCTTAACACATCGAGACCCTTCATAGTATCAACGAGCTGCAGTTTTGCTTCTTCAAAGTATTTAAGAAAATCATGAACCACTTCGGCCGAAACCATATCCTTATTCTCAACATCTTGATGATAATAGGCATCATGATTTTGACCATCAACATCTACTAGGGTTCTTTTCTTCCTCCCTTTGGACTCGAAACCAATACCTTTATCAAGAAAAACTCTTGCAAAATCACAAGAGCGAGAAGGTGAAGATATTCTTGACAAGAAGAAAATAACCTAGAGTACGCGTACGTGACTCGATAGGTTGGGTATTTAAATGGTTTCTTAGGGATGGTAACATTCAGGGTTTCTAAAAACAGTTCGTGACAAGTAAGTCAAAGGTACTTGTACGAACACAAACCAAACCCAAAAGAAAAACAAAACTAAGACCGTAACATACCCTTTTACAAGGTAATACAAAACAGTATTGTTAGAGCACTGCTCGGTCGAACTCGCATGCGTTGCTATCTCAAGCATGTTTATCAATGTTAGTGATCAAAACTATAAGTCTTGGTTTCTAGCATATTTATAGATGTCTCGGACTAGGACATAGTTTGTGTAGTTGAGATTAGACTTCACGACGCTTATCAATTGAAGATGAAGAACTACTAAGGATAGATTGTGGAACTTCATCGACAAAAGGTATGTGGAGATTGAAACTCATCTATCACTCGGAAAGTCTATTTATACTCTATATCCTATATTGAGACATAAGTCGTGTTACGATATAGTTTTCTCCATACACATTTGAGATTTCGAGCTGAGTATATCTCGCTTAAATATTTCTCGAAATATATGTTGGTAAGTTTCGCTTCGACCAAGTTCATCTTACATCATGAGAAAATTTCCGAGTAACATCTTACATGGTTTGTGTGATACAATCATTTGGTGTAAGACTTGGAATATTTCGATAATGATTATTTCAATAACTTGAAAATTTCTTTGATGCTAATAGTGTGTGAAAACGGCTAATGTCATTATAGAAGAATGTTTCAATGATTGAAATAAAGAGTTTAGAATCTTGTAACCATCTTTGAATATAAGCATAGTGTGTTCGCACATTAGTGTATAAGTCCAAAACCTGGAACCTAAAGTATGCATACTTGTGTGTATACAAAAAGGTTGTAGGAGACTGGGTACGTATGCGTACCCGTACACATACTAGCGGAAGTTCACGTTCGTGAATTTCTGCTAAGTTTGAAAACCAAAAACAAACTCATCCAGTTACCTAAAGTACGCGTACCCGTACGCATATCGGAGGAAAGTTCTTGTCCGTGAATTTCTGCTGAGTTTGAAAACCAAAACAAACTCAAATCCGGTTACTTAAGTACGCATACCCGTACGTATACTTAAGTGGTTCCTTTCTAAGATTGGTTTATACATGAACCTAAACTTTTATCAATAAGGAATGCAATCTTTACAAACCGTGGCTATAATGTTCATGTATTGATTCGAGTGAATCAAACCGATTTTGCTTCAATTGTGTTCTTGTATAAATCCATGAAAATATAGCAATTGAACAACTCTTTAACTAGTTTCATTTGAGTCATTTGAACTAGTTATGGTTAAGATGAATAAGGTTGATATGAGATTAATCATATACACTTTTAGGTACGGTTACATAAACCTAAATGAGGGTATATTTCATTTTTGTGTAACAAGCTAAGTTCGATATAACAGTTGAAAGATATTAGCTTGGTTGAATCAGGTTTTTCATCTAACGGTGATTATTGAATGCTTTGTTACCAAGGTAAATTGGATTGCAAACTATGATTTGAAAACTATATAAAGGAGAACTCTAACAACTGGGAAACCTAATCCCCACACCTCTTGTGTGTTACTAGTTGCATAACTAGAGTCGATTCTCCTTTAACCTTAGGTTTCTTCTCGAGACCCTGTAGGTTAACAACTTGAAGACTTCATTGGGATTGTGAAGCCAGACCCAATTATTCTCTTTGTAGTTGCGTGATCTGATCTTGTTGTTTCTATCGTGTTGAGTACAATTGGAATAATTGAATCGATATTTTATATCCCCGATAGGCAATATAGAAAACTAATCACAAACACCTTCGTCTCATCGTTTGTGATTCCACAATAACTTTTTTCGCTAGTCGATTGAGTTTATTGTGAGGTGATTGATAATACTAGGTGATGTGATTTTCAATTGAGTTGTAGTAAAAAAGATTCGAACTCTAAGACTTGTGAAGATTAAATTTAAAGGTTTAATGAAAATAATAAAAGAGAGAGTTACTTGGACTAGGAGTTCAACGAATTCATATCATAAGGTTCAATTATTTATTCTTCGGCAATTATAGCTCAATAAATAAAATATACTGACTCTTATTTTTGCCAAGGTAGATTCTCAAAACATTAGTTATAAATCGTAAGCATGGGACATCAAACATTTAAGAAAGCATGACCCATCGAATAAAATAATAACTAATTAATTCAAATCATAAATCAATTTAAAATAAGTGCACAAGTCATATAAAGAGTAAAATAATTTTACCATGTATGAAATTCGGCTTCCTCCGTCATCCCAGTGATGGGGTTTAGCTTCTCATGATGAAAACACACTCAAAATTTATTTTTATTGCTCAAATGGTGTTTACAAAGAAGAGAAAGGGAGAAAAATTAAACGCAACTATTTTGCTCTTCCAAAACTCCCCCCCTCTCCGGATGCCTGTTTGGTCCTATTAGCACCCTATTTATACACAACAACCCATTACTCAAACATCTTTTCAAAATATTCTTCCATAACTCCACCAGATCTTCTCTTTAATGAAAGATATCTCAGGAATAATTTCTTTCTCTATTTATCACACATCTTCCTCTATTTGCTAGAATAAAATCCTGGGGATATTATCTTTTTTTTTATTTATAAATAAAACCACAGATTTTCTTTCTCCTTTTCAATAAAAACAAACTCATCAATATATTATCTCTTTTAACTTCAAGATATGAAAACTTCCTGTATAATAGGCAAGAAGATATTTTTTCCTTAATTCTTTGAGATCTACCATAAATTATGTGAATCTGTTTCAAATGAAGAAGAAGAGGGTGCCTCTATCCATTTATTGGGTGCACGTATCTGAAATGATGGGTGCCTTTATCAGTTCCTCTGGTTTCCTTTAACACTTTTTCGAGCTATTTTTCCAAAAGAGATTATTTCCTTGAAAAGACTTAAAACAAGATTATTAGTGATAAAATGAGTCCCAGCTAATGTATTTATGGGTGAAAATGCTTCGCACTTTCGTGCTCATCACTAGGCTGTTCTTCGGGAATATAAGTCCGGTTTATCAATTGGTTCCTGTTCACCTTGATTTATCAAAAGACGGAAAAAAAAACTCTTGGGTATTTCTGTGGGAGACAGATTTATTCAATCCTTTAGACTTTTTTGTGTGAGACAGATTTGTTTATCAAGTCTTCGACTTTGGGTCATAACAACTCTTAGTTGTGGGTGAGATCAGCTAAGGGAATCAAGTGCGCAGTATTCTGCAGGGATCAGAGACGTAAGGATCGCAACTGTACCTCAGTGTGAGATTCATTAGGGTTCAACTGCAGTCCAGTCCGAAGTTAATTGGTAGTAGGCTAGTGTCTTTAGCGGCTTAATACAGTGTGGTGTTCAATCTGGACTAGGTCCCGGGGTTTATCTGCATTTGCCGTTTCCTCATTAACAAAATTTTGGTGTCTGTGTTATTTCTTTTCCGCATTATATTTTGTTATATAATTGAAATATCACAGGTTGTGCTCTAAGATCAATTAATTAGAATATCCAACCTTTGGTTGTTGATTTACATTGATTGACACTTGAACATAGGTCTTTGGTACCGTTCAAGTAATTCCTCTTATTTTCAATCGAGCTCGCAAATTTCTATTTGCTGATTGCGGATTGAATTAAGAGTTAGAGATATTAAACTCTTTGATATGCTTTATTCTAGATTGAGGCTAAATGTCTAGTTGATTCTCTAGAAAGTGTATTGGAGTAAGTCCTCTCATATTGCCAAACGAATTTTTGGATGTGGTTGTTAGAGCCCCACATTTTCAATTGGTATCAGAGCAGACAAACACATTAAAAACCTTATAAGTTTGTGTTTGTAGCGATCTGATATGGACAGAGGTGCTAACTCTATAAACGTACCAGTCTTCGATGACTCAAATTACTTGTGGTGGAAAATTGCTATGCGTGCCTTTCTTCAAGCACGAGATTTTGAATCATGGGTTTATGTAGTTAATGGCTATGATGCTCCCGTTGTAGAAGCAAGGAATGCGACCGTTCCTAAGGATATTGGCGCACATGACACTGCTGAGATACTTGCTGCAAAGCAAAACTCCAACGGTTTGAATTCCATCAAACATGCCATTACCCCAGATCTTCAGCACCATGTGACTATGTGTACTCGGTCTAAAAATGCTTGGGATATCTTAGAAACCGTGTTCGAAGGAAATACCAGTGAAAAGGAAGCTAGGCTTCAAAACCGTAATTCCGATTGGGAAAAACTTCGTATGGCAGATGAAGATTCATTTGATGAGTTTAATCACAAAGTGTCTGAAATTGTTAATGCATCTTATCCATTGGGTAAGACTATTCCTGAAAAGGACATCGTGATGAAAATTCTTAGATCGATGCCATCTATATACGATTCTAAGAAGCATGCCGTCGTTAAAGGAAATAACCTTGATGCTCTCTCCAGAAATACGTTGGTTGGGAAGCTCAAGATCTTTGATCATGAGCATACATCCAAAACTGGAAAGGATGTTGCCTTCAAAGTACAAAGAAACACTAAATTACTTGACAAAAGTAAAAGTGTTTATGTCTCTAAGGATGATATTTCTGAGACTGATTTATTAGATGAAGATCTTGACAAATAAGTATCTATGATCACAAGACAATTTAGAGATCTTTTATTTAGAGAAGTAAACGGTTTTACAGAGACAAACCTAGGTCGTCAGTTAAACCTCACAATCGCATTCCTCCTAAAAACTGGGATGCTGACGAGGATATGCCACAGTGCTTTAAGTGTAAAGGTTTTGGTCATTTTGAAAATGAGTGTCCGAACCGTAGAAAATACAATGGAAACAAAGGTCTTGCTGCAACACTTGATGAAATGTCTGATCACTATGATTCCAACGAAGATGAAAAATCAAGTGCTGCACACCTCAGGCTTTAAGAAAAGAAAAGAAGTTTTTGTTTTTAGTTTGTTTTTGCTTTGGTTTGAAAATTTGGAATTCATACTTGTCAATTGGTTTTGGAAGAGACTTCCCCGTGTATTCAATAAAAGAGGGTTATTCTCGACAATTGTACTCTCTCTAGGGTTGTGAATTGTGCGTGCGTGAACCAGTGCCGTTTAAGGTTCCGTGACCCTACATCTTTTTTCCTTCTCTGAAACTCTTTTCATCTTAAGACTTCCTGTTGAGTTTAAATTGCGATTTCCTCTCACAAACCCATACAAGTATGGAGACTCCAAGCGTCGTGTGTTCTGATGGAAAAGATGTTAATATGATTGTTAAGCCATCAATCATGAAGGAAAAAGAAAAATCTCCGTTACCTCCAACTTTGAAGAGAAAAAGAAGGAATGTGAGGAAGACAAGAGTTGTTCCTTCAAATTCTCAGAAGTTTTCTGATGTTGGGAGTTGAAGGAAGCAAGGAAGGAGATTCAACAAATAAAGGCTTTTGTTACGAGAACTCTCGAAATTCAGAAGGCCCTGATTCGACATTATCATCCTAGAAGGTTTGTTGGAATTGACTCCTTTCTCCATGAACCTTATGTTCCCGTGGCTGTAGACGACAAGGAGTTCGGGGACGATAAAGAATTCTTCAGAGGTCTCAATTTCTAGTAAATATTCTCTTTATTTAGAAGAATAACTAGGGTTTGGAATGTCCATCATTGTGAGTACACATAGCTATGTCCAACGATTTTCATCTTCAATGTTTTTAGATTTATTTATTTAAATTCTAAGTTATTTGGAAGATGTTTTTTTGCAATTTTAATCTTTATGATTTTATAAATTGCAAATTTTTATGGGATATGTTGTTTACGTCCGTGAACCTGTGACTGTTCCATACTTGTTCACAAGTTATCTTTATTATGTCGGTATGAAAGTACTGATAGAAGATAGAATGAACTTTTGACATTACAAAAGTTAAATCCTTTTATGTCATTGTTTTGATGGAAGAAAGAATAGAACTTTTGTTTACAAGGATTAAGTCTATTATATGTCATTGTACAAATAGTGATGGAAAATAGAATGAATCCTTGTCTATTCCGCAGTATTGGTCGATCTCCGATCTACATTGTGCATATACTGTGTTGCTCCATATGTTTGAGAATGACTAATTGAATTGATTATTCTCTTGTGGCCAGTTTAGTTGTTGCTCCGTAAGTTCTCTTATGACGAGCATGTCCAATTGAATTGATCACTTTCTTGTGATTAATTTAGTTGTGAAATTCCAATTGAATTAATTATGAGTTTTCTTGTGGTTAATTTAATTGTGCATTTCGATTGGATTAATCATGAATTATTTTGTGGATAATTCAATTGAATACTTTGGACTGAAATTCATGTTTTCATGTGATTTGATTATGTCCAAAGAAATCCTTCTTTTCTTGTGAAAGTAAGGTCGCCTTTGTTGTTCTTTCGGGAATGACATTTTATGGGGGAGAGTTCTTTTTGAACTTGTGATTAATTGCCAAATCTTTGTGGGGAGTATGGCTGTGGAATAATATAGGGGTTATCTTGTATCTTTATAAACTCCTTGATGAATGCATTTAGCTCCGGCTTTATGATGGCATTTAAATAAGTTGATATGGCATTCTCTTTTGGTCATGAAGTATCTCTATGAAAATTTCATGAGGATCCCACTAGTTTTCGTACCTTTGCCAATTTATATTGACAAAAAGGGGGAGAATTAATGTGTAGCGTGATACTACAAATACATATGGTTTACGGATCATTATGTAAGGGGGAGTGATTTTCATGTCGAGATGAACTATTGACTAAGGGGGAGTAATACATATCACCATAGTATTGTTGTAAATGTTATGATACAATTGACCTTTGATGTTGTGTAATAATACTATGACACTGTATAACAATGATTGAGAGTATTTGTTTTCACATTGTTATCGCTACGGATCTTCAACAATTATGATGCTGAACTTACAACCTTTAGGATCATGGAGTACTTGGAAGTGACAAAGATTTCGAGTCGCGCTGAAGATTCCAAGGAGATCAAGCATTTGAATGAGACGCTATAATTTTTATTTATTTTGTAATCCAAATGTATTGATAGTTTTGTCACTAAAATTGACAAAGGGGGAGATTGTTAGAACACTGCTCGGTCAAACTCGCATTTGTTGCTATCTCAAGCATGTTTGTCAATGTTAGTGATCAAAACTATAAGTTGATTTCTAGCCTATTTAGAGATGTCTCGGACTAGGACATAATTTGTGTAGTTGAGCTTAGACTTCACGGCGCTTATTACTTGAAGATGAAGAACTACTAAGGAGAGCTTGTAGAACTTCATCGACAAAAGGTATGTGGAGATTTAAACTCATCTATCACTTGGAAAGTATATTTCTAATATATCTCCTATATTGAGACATAAATCGTGTTATAATATAGTTTTCTCTATACACATTTGAGATTTCGAGCTGAGTATATCTCACTTACATATTTCTCGAAATATGTGTTGGTAAGCTTTCGCTTCGACTAAGTTCATCTTATATCATGAGAAAATTTCCGAGTAACATCTTACATGGTTTGTGTGATACAATCATTTGGTGTAAGACTTGGAATATTTCGATAATGATTATTTCAATAACTTAAAAATTGCTTTGATGCTAATAATGTGTGAAAACGGCTATTGTCATCATAGAAGAATCTTTTAATGATTGAAATAAAGAGTTTAGAATCTTGTAACCATCTTTGGATATAAGCATAGTGTGTTCGCACATTAGTGTATAAGTCCAAAACCGAGAACCTAAAGTATGCATACTTGTGTGTATAGAAAAAGGTTGTAGGAGACTCGGTAAGTATTTGGACCCGTACGCATACTGGCGGAAGTTCATGTCCATGAATTTCTGTTGAGTTTGAAAACCAAAACCAAACTCCTTCGGTTACCTAAAGTACGCGTACCTGTACTCATACTGGCGGAAAGTTCACGTCCGTGAATTTCTGCTGAGTTTGAAAACCAAACCAAACTCAAATCCGGTTATTTAAGTACACATACTTAAGTGGTTACTTTCTAAGATTGGTTGTACATGAACCTAAACATTTATCAATAAGGAATGCAATCTTTACAAACCGTGGATATACTGTTCATGTATTGATGCGAATCAGACCGATTTTGCTTCAATTGCGTTCTTGTATAAATCCATGCGAATATAGCAATTGAACAACTCTTTAACTAGTTTCATTTGAGTCATTTGAACTAGTTATGGTTAATATGAATAAGGTTGATATGATAGTAATCATATGGCTAACCTCGGTTAACTATTTGTGAACCAACATGGTGTACACGTTTAGGTACGGTTACAGAAACCTAAATGAGGGTACATTTCATTTGTGTGTAACAAGATAAGTTTGATCTAACGGTTAAAGATATTAGCTTGGTTGAATAAGGTTTTTCATCTAACGGTGATTATTGAATGGTTTGTTACCAAGGTAACTTGGATTGCAAATTTTGATTTTAAAACTATATAAAGGAGAACTCTAGCAACTGGAAACCTAATCCCCACACCTCTTGTGTGTTACTAGTTGCATAACTAGAGTCGATTCTCCTTTAAGCTTAGGTTTCTTCTCGAGACCCTGTAGGTTAACGACTTGAAGACTTCATTGGGATTGTGAAGCCAGACCCAATTATTCTCTTTGTAGTTGCGTGATCTGATCTTGTTGTTTCTATCGTGTTGAGTATAATTGGAATAATTGAATCGAGATTTTATATCTCCGATAGGCAAGATAGAAAAGTAATCACAAACACCTTCGTATCATCGTTTGTGATTCCACAATAACTTGTTTCGCTAGTCGATTAAGTTTATTGTGAGGTGATTGATAATACTAGGCTGTTCTTTGGGAATATAAGTCCGGTTTATCAATTGGTTCCTGTTCACCTTGATTTATCAAAATACGGAACAAAAACTCTTGGGTATTTCTGTGGAAGAAAGATTTATTCAATCCTATAGACTTTTTTGTGTGAGACATATTTTTTTATCAAGTCTTCGACTTTGGGTCGTAGCAACTCTTAGTTGTGGGTGAGATCAGCTAAGGGAATCAAGTACGTAGTATCCTGCTGGGATCAGAGACATAAGGAGCGCAACTGTACCTTGAATCAGTGTGAGGTTGATTAGGGTTCAACTACAGTCCAGTCCGAAGTTAATTATTAGCAGGCTAGTGTCTGTAGCGGCTTAATACAGTGTGGTGTTCAATCTGTACTAGGTCCGGGGTTTTTCTGCATTTGCGGTTTCCTCGTTAACAAAATTGTGGTGTCTGTGTTATTTTTTTCCGCATTATATTTTGTTATATAATTGAAATATCACTGGTTGTGCGTTAAGATCAATCAATTAGAATTCCAACCTTTGGTTGTTGATTGATACTTGAACATTGGTCTTTGGTATACCTTTCAAGTAATTCCTCTTATATTCAATCGGGCTCGCAGATTTCTATTTGTTGATTGCGGATTGAATTAAGAGTTAAAGATATCAAACTCTTTGATATACTTTATTCTAGATTGAGTCTAACTGTCTAGTTGATTCTCTAGAAAGTGTATTGGAGTAAGTCCTCTTAGATTTCCAAACGATTTGTTGGGTGTGGTTGTTAGACCCCCGCATTTTCAAGTATAATTTTGCTACGTAAAGATTTTCTTTCACAATTTTTTGGCTCAATAAATTTTATATTTCCACAGAGAGAAAAATTTAGAGCACAAGAGTAGCAGGCAACTTAGTTGCAACTAAAACTTTTTCAAAAACAAAAAAAAAACAATCGAAGAGATTTTTGAGATCCAACCAATACCTGGGCAAAGATGTCTGTGGACTATAGTTTAGCTATGGACGATAAGAAAATAACTCAACTAATCAGAAAGCATTTTTCCAAAAGTATACCTGATTATTAGTAAATCTTACTCAACAGGTTTTTTATGAGTAAGCATTCAACCCTTGTGATTAATTAGCAAAAGTATGAGCCTTAAGATCATTAAATGAATGGTTTTCACGATTGAGTCTTCTCTTTCTTCCAATTCTAGGAGAGAATCCTTCTTGATGTGAAAAATTATCGTAAAAGTTGTCATCAAAATATGAGACTAAGTTAGAGTCCTTACCAGAAGAAGTTTGTATGGAGGATTTTTACAGCCTGTTGATAAGATCCTTCTATCCTTCAATTATCATATTAAGGTTGCCCTTCATATCTCGGCTATTGCTTCCATCTACAAGAGCCTTTTTCTCATCTTGAACATCATTCTTCACATTAAGCTGATAGGAACCTTTCTGAAATATCCTTGAACGATTTGTATTGATGCTATAACTGGTTCGAACATTCGATGAGCAAATTGAACTGACATTCCTGGAAGAATTCACAGGGTGATTACTAACACCAATAGGTTTAGACATCTGAATCTCAGTTACACCTTTGAGTATTAAATCTAAGGTGTGTTGAAGTCGACAAAAGTAGTTGTCATTTGGATTCAGTTTGCTCTTCTGTTGAACATGTCCTTTTGAATCATAAAAAAGACATACTTTCTGATCACCAGAGTGATTACAGTGTGTAGCATTAGAAAAATCCTTAGAATATTTCTTCCTTTCGTAAGGCGTGGTAAATCCACGATTAGTGGAAGAACCAAATACTTCTTTATCAATAGAAATGGTTTGTAGTTTGTCTTATGAAGCTGTATTCACAACAGAGTCAGAAGTATTTGGTGTGACAGACCCCCCAGAACGACTTTTATCTTGAATAGAGAGATTACTTAATAATCGTTTAATTTTATAGGCATCTTCTTTGAGTTTAGCCTCGAGTAAGGTTCGTGATGAACAACTTACAACATTTTCCTCTCGAAAACCCTTTAGTTGGAAATCACGATCTTTTATCATACCAACCATTGTATTAACCTTGTGTTTCAGCCTACTGATTTCAACTGCATGGATTCCAACAAGATTTAGAATCGCTGCACTCTCTCGGGCAGCTTCCCTTTTTACTTCAGAATCAGATTCGTCAGTAAGAATATCAGGGTAACACATATCAATACTTGTCTGTTTCTTAGGAACAGAATATTCATCTATATATGAGATCGAAAAGTTTTTCTCTTTAATAGATTTCACCGAAACATAACTTTTGTCTCTGGTGATGCGTTTATCAGAGATAGCACTACTGTCCATAAAGGCAGATCACTACCAACAAAGACTTATAAGGTCTTAAACGTGTTTGCCTGCTCTGATACCAATTGAAAAAATGGGGGTATAACAACCTCACCCAATATTTCGTTTAGGCAATCTGTATGTACTAACTCCAAAATAATAATGAGAGAACCAACTAATAAAACGAGCTCAATCAGGAAATATAATCAAGAGTTATATATTTTTTTCTTAATGTAATCAACAAATCAAACATATAGAAATCCGTGAGCTTGATTATTATAAGAAATAACTTGGACGGTATCAAAAAACCAATATCCAAGTGTCAATCAATTCAATCAACAACCAAATGTTGAATTCACAATTGATTGAACTTACGCGCAACCTGTTATATTTCAATTATATAGAAAATATAATACGGAAAAGAAATAACACAGACACCAGAAGTTTTGTTAACGAGGATACCGCAAATGCAGAAAAACCCCGGGACCTAGTCCAGATTTGAACACCACACTGTATTAAGCCTCTACAGGCACTAGCGTACTCCAAGTTAACTTCAGACTGAAATGTAGTTGAGCCCTAACCAATCTCACATTTATCAAGGTACAATCGTGTTCCTTACGCCTCTGAATCCCAGCGGGATTCTGCGCACTTGATTCCCTTAGATGATCTCACCCACAACTAAGAGTTGCTACGACCCAAAGTCGAAGACTTGATAAACCAATATATCTCACACAGAAAAGTCTACAGAATAGATAAATCTGTCTCCCACGGAAATACCTAAGAGTTTTGTTCCGTCTTTAGATAAATCAAGGTGAAAAGGAACCACTTGATACACCGGTCTTATATTCCCGAAGAACAACCTAATAATATCAATCACCTCACAATAGCCTTAATCGTATGGTAGCGAAAAAAGATATTGTGGAATCACAAACTATGAGACGAAGATGTTTGTGACTACTTTTTATCTTGCCTATCGGAGAATAAATCTCGAGCAAATCTTAGAGAAGTTAGTCCTCAATATGATAGAAACAACTAGATCGGAACATGCAACTACAGAGAAAATAGTTAGGTATGGCTTCACAATCTCAATCCAAGTCGTTAACCTACAGGGTTTTGGAAAAACCTAAGGTTAAAGGAGAATCAACTTTAGTCGCAACTAGTATCACACAGGAGGTGTGGGGATTAGGTTTCCTAATTTCTAGAGTTCTCCCTTATATAGTTTTGAAATAAGGGTTTGCAATCAATGCTACCTTGGCAATAAAGCATTCAATATTCACCGTAAGATGAAAACCTGATTAGACTCAAGCTAATATCTTTCAATTGTTATATCGAACTTAGCTTGTTAGACACAAATGAAAAGTGACTTCATTTAGATATGAGTAACCTCACCTAAACGTGTGCACCTTGTTGGCTCAACAATAGTTAACCGAAGTTACCATATGAACACATTCATATCAACCTTATTCATCTTAACCATAACTAGTTCAAATGACTCAAATGAAACTAGTTCTAAAATTATTCAATTGTTTATATTCTCATAGAAGTATACAAGACACAATTGAAGCAAAATCGATTTTGATTCACTTGAATCAATTCATGAACATTATAGCCACCATTTGCAAAATATTGCATTCCTTAATATATAAATGTATTAGTTCATGAACAAACCAATTTTAGAACATAACCTACTCAAGTATGAAAACGGGTACGCATACCTAAGTGGCCGGACTAAGTTTGGATTCGCCAGTATGCCAACGGGTACGCATACCTCCAAACTCAGTTGAATTTACGGACCTGAACTTTACGCCAGTACGCATACGGGTATGCATACTAAGTTCCCGGACTTTCATTAACCAACCAGTGCGCATACGGGTATGCATACTATGGTTCCCGTACTTGGAATAACAAGCAATGTCTTAGCATACAAGTACACATACTGTGTTATATCCAATCATGGTTAATTGTTCTAAACTCCCATTTCAATCATTGAAACATTCTTAGAAGACAACAATAGCTTTCTTAGAAACAGAACCAAACCGTTACGAATCGGGGTTGTAACGGCCCTCGCCTGTTTCAAAAGGGCGTATTATAATTTTTTCGCAACGACAATGGGGCCGTTATGAATTTTGTGTCGCAACGGCGTTCGTAACAGAGCTGAGCCGTTACGAAATGCCACGTGGTAACAGTCGAGAGCCGTTACGACTTTTTTGTAACAACCCAGTCATAACATGTAGGAGCCGTTACTACGTGGCAGTTTAGTAACAGACCAGAACCGTTACGACTTAGAAAGTTGAAACAGGTTTTAGCCGTTACGAATTTTTTTGTAACATCAAAAAATTACTGCCAGGCAACATTGACCTGGTCAATATTGACCAATTTTGACCAGGTCAAGGCTAACTGGCAGTTCATTTTCCGCCGGAAATAAGCCGGAATTCTAAATGCAATACCCTGCAAACACCTTTCAATACATTCATCATCCACACTCAACAATCTATTCATATAAAAAAATAATTAAAATTTTTGTAAGTACCAAATTTTACTGAAATTTCTCTAAATACCAATTTTTTTTTTTTGTTAAGTATCAGATTTCTAAGGGAATACATGGAAGGTTCCAAATTTCTAATGGAAAACAGAAACTTACTAACTGCCTACAAAACTTGAATAACTGCAACTTACAAATCTTGAAGCTGCTTTGTTCTCCACCCTTTCTGATCAAATAAAGCATCATTCGATTAACCACAACTAAGCTACATATCCTTTGCAGGCTTGGTTTGTTGAAAGCTTGGGCATCAAAAAACTCGATGTACGCAGTAGGCAATCCTGCATAATACAATAGGTTGCATTATTATGACAAGTAAACTGGAAGAAATAATGTTCAAAATACGCAGCAAGTAAATGCAAACAAGCATAGGTGTAACAGCAGATAGAAAATTTACTAACCACTGGAAAAGGTTGGAAACAAGATTCTCATTCTAGCCCATCCACTTTGAGACCAGATACTAGAAGCTTCTCATAAAAATTATCGTCAGCTGAGCCAGGCAACTCGCAAAGTCTGCAATTACAAAGTCAATTACAAATAAAATGCAAACAATGAGTGCTAAAACTACAGGACAATGAGTCAATAACATAAATATAGTAAATAATTGCACAGTACAATGAGTTGCCAAATCAGTGATACAAAAGTCAATAGATATAAAACTTAGAGAAATAAGCTATAGTTCAATTTATACTTACTCCATCTGATGCCAACCCAACTGCAGTTCACTTACTACCAGCGCAATACCTCGCAAGTATAAACTGAGTGTCAAATCCACAAATTTAAACTTAATACTACAAAATTTAACCAAGTGAAGTACTTACCAGGGATTGATATTTCCCCGGATGGCTACTACTGCTTCAACTGACCTTGTGTGAAGTCCCTGTGCATTGACATATAACATAACACAAACCACCTACAAATATATACAAAAAAATGATGAACTGACTGAAAATATCCGTTTATAAGACGTTTTGTGTTCACATATATAGAAAAAAGTTACATTGGACCAAAAAAAGTTGCTTCAGGTAAAGCTCTTCTTATGCACAGCTGCATAAGAGTATGCACATCAGTTAACATACTTACAAAAGTGTGAACTACCAAAAAAATAAAAAAAAAGATCCTTCTTATGCACATCTGCATAAGAGTATGCGCATCAGTCAACATACGTACAAAAGTGTGAACTACCAAAAAAATCAAAAAAAGATCATTTATATGCACAAATGCATAAGAGTATGCGCATCAGTCAGCATACGTAAAAAGTTTGAACTGCACAAGTATAACAAAAAGATCCATTTAAGTAGAGGAAGATATTACGCGATGCTCAAAAAGGCTGAGATCTATTAGCTCAGAAAGAAACAGATGGGGTGTCTTTGTTCGAGAGGCACATCTTTGGATGAATCACATATCCTCCAATTCCAACATCTCTGAAGGTCGCTGCATACATGTTAGCTCTCACAATGTTTGCATCTGGCTTAAGAATATCATCGATACATACTTTGGAAAGATGTATAGGTATAGGATCTGCATGAAACTGATTAGATAAAGAACCAGTACATAGCTCACCAGTCGCAACTACTTCACCCTCGTAGTCCAGTAACGAACAAAGCGGAAAACCACGTACTCTTGATGAAGCTGGTGATTGAGTATTCCCAATAGGTGAACTTGTCGCAGCTGGTGATACAGTATTCCCAACAGGTGAACTTGTCGCAGCATGTGAACCTATTTGAGGTGAAGCAGAAACATCGCATGGAGTATGCGAGGCTACATCTCTTGAGGTGCTGGTCACGTTCGAGCCAACTGATACTGGAATTGCAGATTTAATTTTATCCACTACGTGGCACAATTTTACAAAGCCATCAATCAGAACACCCACCTTTCCACCTATTTCTTCCACCATCTCACCAAGACAACCCTCCTTCGTTTTCAGTTCATTAACCTTGTGACGCGCTGGAGCAGAAAGATTGATTTGCGTACGAGATATAGGACCAACAGCACGAACCCGTCCTCTAGAATCCGCCCCAAAAGCCTTGGTCATTGCACAAGGTTGTTCTACTGGAAGACATGCATCCAGTTTTTCTTTGATCTCATCTTGGTCATTTTTGAGCTTCTTCTGTAGTGTTGAGCATAACAACCGATTAAATTTCAATATCTTAACTACCTAGTACATAGTTTTAAAAGAGTTAAAATAATTGTAAAATAAACTGACTCACAGCGAATGGCGCCGCGCTAGGTAAAATAGAACCACCTTCTTGTGTATGAGCTTTAAGTCACACATCCTCAGGAGTGATCACTGCACCAGGATTTGCGGCCTCCTAAGTTTACAAATACAATGTGAATCATATACTTGTTCATAAGAGGTTGAGGTAAGTTGTCGATATAATCGAGTTTCAGGTAAGTTTTGAATATAACAAAGTTTGAGGTAAGTTGAAAATATACGTACTAGTTAAGCTCTCACCATAGCATGAGTTTTGCGACCAGTACAATGTGTGTAGCCATATTGTTCTCTTTTCCTCTTATGGTCAATTCTACTTTGCGCTTCCTTTTCTTTTCTTTCATTTTCGCAAAATTTTATCCAATCCTCTGATTTGACGCTTGGTGGAACATTTAGAATCCTTTCTTCATGAGTAGGGAACAAATCGTAGTAGGCAGCGAAACTCAGACTTGAATCTCCTCCATGGACCAGCAGCTGTCTTCAGAACATTTTCCTTTGATGTCTCAGGTACACCAAATTCAGCCTGGAAAGACATAACAAATTAATGCCTTACTGATATGCAACAATCATAAAAGAAGTTAAGTATTGTACCTTAAGGGTTTTCCAAATATCCTCCTTATACTTTTGAGGCACAACATTCCAGCTTTTGTATGAAATAGGCACATGTGTACGAGCCAAGGCGCCTTTCCGGTGACCTAATGTTGTTGCGTTCCTGGAAGCTGGTTGTCCATATTCATTGACCTCTACTTCTGCCATACCCTGTGTAATTCAAACATCAAAATAGGGAAAACCAAACAAAGCTTAAAGAGAGCATCCACGTACACCAAAGATACTACCTAACACCTCAAAAATAAGTGATCAGACAAATAAAACCAAACAATTCATGAAAAGAGAGCATTCATGGTATATATTGTTGGGTAAGGTAAAACACATCGCGACTGTTTCAGTTCAAAATATAAAATCAGTAATGAGCAGCTTTCTCAAACTCATTGTCAGTCAGAACTGACTGAAAAGATATAGGAACTTCAAATTTATCTACTGCAGACGTTAATCGCTGTCGTGAGTGCAACACCACGGACCATCCCTCTTCAGTAAGATCCTTCGAGTAGAACACTTGAGTAGCTTCAGATGCAAGGATAAACGGCTCATCCACCACTGTATTTATGCTTCTCATTTTCGACAAGTTGACCTTTACAACCTTGGAAACTGCATCAACTTTGCAAGCATTCTTATCTCCAACACTAACCCAATCACAATAAAAAACAATTTCTTCAAAGTCAATATAGTTCAAGTTGATGATCTCTTTAATTACGCCATAATAAGTTATTTCTGCTTCTTCGGTCGACTTCGCATGAAGCCTTGTAACAGCTTTCATTGACACACCGCTGTTCTGTGATACATTCTTCACCCCAGAACTGAGTTTGCTAAAAGTAAACCCATTTACTTGGTACTTCTTATATGATTGTGCCTTGAAGAGTGGTCCTTGCAGGAGTCTCCAAAGTGTTGAATCAGTTTCCTTTTCCTTTAAAAACTGTAATAAATCATGGCAGGGTCAGTATCATAAAAACCATAAAAAGTTGTACTCAAACCACTAGTGAAAACTTTACAGTAACATATTACCTCGTTGCGCAACCATAGATGAAAAATGTTTGAGCTCTGACCATTAGACTTGTCACCGTTAACATAAATATCATACTTCCTACAACCAAATACCAATTCAAAGACTATCAAAGTTAAGTTTCTCATAACTAATTACAAAGATGACATCATGGCATCACTTCATCGATATGCAATTCAGTTCAACGCCATTAAGTTAAGTTATGGGTATTTTCATTTATGCTAAAATGAACTAAAATGCACTAAGTCAGAACTGTGCTACTAGCCTCTAACACGGATATTTTCATTTATGATGAGGAGGACTAAAAAAAATTCAGAATTGAATGAGGCATAAGTAAAATTTACCTTTGCCAGTCGTCTATTCCAACATACTTGGATAGGATCCAGTTGCGGCATTGTTCAAATTGTGCTTGAGTTAGAGTAATCGGGGTTGCAGTACTTAGAGGCATCTCATCGGCATCTCATCGGCATCATCACAGTCATCATCTAAAAAAGCCTGCCGAGTATGTTTATGAGTACCATCACCATCATTAGATATGTCTTCCATAAGGTATAAGCTAGCTTCTCGCAACGCATACCCTCTTGCAATGCACCCCTCAATGTACCTTTTATTGCGCACCAATCCTTTAAATCCTTTCATTAACCTACACAGAAAAATCAAAAGATCAGAAAAGTTCAAAGATCAAAGTTAAAAGATCATTAACCCACAAAATCTCAACTTAAAAATTAAACAAGAACATTAGGGGTTGTATTGACCTCTCAAAGGGGTACATCCACCTAAATATGACCGACCCACAGATTAAAGCTTCATCGGCCAGATGAATCATCAGGTGGATACTTATAACAAAAAAAGATGGTGGAAAATATTTTTCCATAACACACATTGCTTCCACCAGACTAGCTTTTGCTTGTACAAGTTCGTCTCTGTTGATAACCTTTGCGCACAAAATGTTGAAAAATATATTAATACGGAGAAGAGAAACTCGCAGATCTTTAGGCAATGAAGTCACAATATGAACTAACAATGGAAACAAAGATTGCATCATCATATGGTAGTCGTGATACTTGAAATTCTTCAACTCCGGTGGACTAGCTCACACAGTTGCGAAGATTGGAACAGAAGCTAGAAGGAACCCTTATATTCTTTAGCACTATACAAAAAGATACCTTTTCCTCTTTTGTTAAGGCAAAAGATCCATCCTCCATTGTTGTCTTACCAGTTGCACTATCCTCTTTCAACCATAACCGCTTCTTAATACCCATAGCTTCCATATCTTTCCGTGCATTTACACCATCTTTTGACTTACTGTTACCCATGAGAGTGTTAATGATATGCTCAGTTATATTCTTCTCTGTATGCATAATATCTGTACAATGACGGACTGTGTTTGATCCCCAATTCGGCAAATCATGAAGAATGGACCTTCGAGAAAAGAGTGAGTGGTCAGAAACATCTTCATCGGCTCCCTGTTGCAAACTATCACCTTCTGCTCCTCTTTTACGTTTCTTTGCTGGTGGTTTACCCTTACCCTGTTTGCTTCTCATATCCTTCACCATTTCTTGAATTTGCAATCCTGTTAGTGGCCATGGAGCTTTACCATGTTCTACCCCTCCACTGAAGTTTGTCTTGTCATCTCTGTACTTGTGTTTGGATGGCAACCATCTTCGATGTCCCATATAACATATTTTCTTACTATACGACAGCCACTCAGAAACTGTTTCTTCACCATAGGTAGGACACGCATAATATCCATGAGTCACACATCCGGACAGAGTCCCTTATGCCGAAAAATCATGAATGGCCCATAACAACCTTGCCTTCAACAGAAATTTAGACTTTGTGAAGCTGTCGAATATCATAACACCATCATTCCATAACTCTTGCAACTTCTCTATCAATGGATGTAAGTACACATCAATGTCTTTACCTGGTGATCTTGGGCCTGATATCAACAAACATAACATGGAGAATTCACGCTTCATACACATTGAAGGTGGAAGGTTGTACGGACACAGTATCACCGGCCAACAGCTGTAGTTGAGACCAAAACATCCATTTGGGTTGAAGCCATCAGTTGCTATCCCAAGAGTAACATTCCGTGCTTACTTAAAAAATTCAGGACAAAAGTTATCCGCACACCACCAAGCTGTAGAATCAACCAGATGACGCATTATATTGACATCTTTTTGTGCTCTAGAATGCCAAAGCATCGCCTCTGCTATCCATGATATACTGTAAAGTCTTTTCAGCCTTGCAATTATTGGAAAATGCCTTAAAGTCTTCTGCGCAACTTGTGTAAGTTTTCTCTCATCATTAAAAACTCTTACATACCGAGGTTCTTGACATACCATATATTTCACCAATGAAATATTATCCTTCTAATAAAGTACACAGTCATTTATACAAGCATCATAAGTGACATAGTCCATCCCCAACTCTTTAATAATCTTCTTGATATCTGGAAACTTGGATGGAAGGGTGTTACCTTCGGGAAACAACTCTTTCATCAACTTTAACATTGATGTAACACCGTTGTCTGAAATTCCAAACTGAGTCTTTATGTTGTTCACCATAATCGCGACGTACATTGCTGACTTTCCTTTAGGACATGGAGGATATAATGGTTCTCTTGCCTACTCAGCCGCTGACTTCTTTTTCTAATAACACCTGATGGTTCCAACATTCACATCAACACCTGCTTATGCATTCTCATCAACACCTGCTTCTCCATTCTCATCCATCCCTGCCATAACATTTTCATCCACATCTGTTGTAATACTCTCATTCAAAACTGCTGTAACATCATTATCGGCTACATATTCAGTTGTAGTGTTACGTGCTGCTTCTAAACTTTCCCCATGAAAGCGCCATGTTGTGTACATCTCTTGCATACCATATTTCAGCAAATGAAATGATATCTCACTCAGGGTAATTAAACCTTTAGCATTCATACAACGACGACAAGGGCATGAAAACAAATTACACCCACCACCATTAATCCTGGCAAACTCTATGAATGACTTCACACCTTGTCTGTAATCTATCGACTTACGGGGACACTTCATCCATTTCTTATCCACATCATTTGACATATTACCCTTCAAACATCAAACAAAATCACTTAGTCCTAGTGGTACAGGGTTGCCGAAGCCCTGCAAGTTAGCGACAGAAACATCCCCTCAAAGAAGAGAGAATGAGCTACAAGTAGATTTTGCGAATATCCACTAGGACTGTTATCATATTGCCCATTGAGAATCACTCAATATCAAAACAAAACTTCCTAACTATAGTTCATTTAAACTTAAAAAAAACTACCTTAACATGAAACTAAAATTCAAATCATGATGAACATATTTATGGAACAACTAGCTGGCTATGTTCTCAGTTCAAAACTTCCTAACTTTAGTTCATTTAAGCTTAAAAACTACCTTAACATAAAAACTAAAGTTCAAATCATGATGAGCATATTTATGGAACAACTAAACATGGTAGTTCATAAAAACACATACCCCAGCTATGTTCTCAGTTTCAACTTGGACAAAAGTTCTTCAAAGTTCAATAGTTGATGAGCATCAACAAACCCTAAAGTCATAAAAGAAACACCCATGTTAGAAAAATAAAACTAAAATCAGTTCATACTTTCATTTGACTTCCATGTACTAAAAGCCATCAATGGACACATTAAATCAAAATCACAACCTCTACATTGTACAACTATTTAACTTGAATTGACTGTTGTTATCAATAGCATAAAAGAATAAAAAATTATCCTAATTCACAAGCCCTATTACCTACCAGAAACTAGCAGTTCATTTAATGAGTTTATACTTTAACTTTGTCAAATCAATAAGTTATTGCAGTTTATAAAATATTTAGTACAACCAAATAGAAAGGAATTAAGTAACCAGCAACCCAAAATCACAAATCACTGCAACAATATTAACTATTAAGTGTATAATCATGGATCAAAAACTGTCAGTGACTTATGGTATGTAACTAATTTCAAGTGAACCTAATGATGTCAATCAACACCCATAGCCTATAAACTAGAAATAGAAATTTTCGAAACTAACATAAAACCCTAAAATCAGTTCAATTTTTCGAATCTTATACCTTTTAAGTCTTCAAAATTCTTCAATCTTCAAGTCTTCAAACCCTAACAGGAAATTAGAAAAAAAAATCGAATTAGATTTATATGAAGAAGATTAACAAAACATAACTCATATGAAACAAATCTTTTTAGATTCACGGATTAAAAAATGGAAAAAATAAAAATAAAAATGAAATGAAGCCCTAAATAACAGAACAATTAAAAAAAAAGATGAAACCCTAAAAATTGAAAAACTTATAACGATTAACACTTACACAAATCGATGATTGAAAGGTATTAAAAAGATTAAAGAGATTTCTGTGATGTTTCTCGGCTAAAACGATCTATGTGATGAAACTAGGGTTTTATCGCCTGAGAGGAGAGAAAAAGCAGAAGCAGAAGCAGAAGAGAGGAGAGAAAAAAGAATAAGGATAATGAATCACGATCTGTTATACTACAACTATCACGTGAATGGCACACTCGTGGGAGGAAATATCCTCTCGTATAACTAATCATGGGTGGAAATATATTGCTAGGCGTGTGAGTCGCAGGCGCACATACTCAAGGTGTGACGACCCAAGTGTGACCAAGCGTGTGAGTGGCACGCCTACAAAAAATTTCGTAATGTCTCAAAAAAATTCGTAAGGGCTTAGACCTGTTACTAATTTTTTTAAATTTAGTAACGGCTCCAGCCTGTTACGAAATTTTTGTAACGGCCATTTGTAACAGCCGATAATCCGTTACGAATCCCTGTTACTATTCCAGGAATTTGCTGTAGTGGTCGTTCCAGATTTAATTCGGTCACAAGGTGAAGGATAATGGTTGATCTTAGGGAGGGAAGCGAAGAAGGTGTTTGAGATCAGAATGTTGAATTATGAAGGTGTGGATATTTATGACTTGTATCAGAAAATGTTTTCTGGTTACTTGTGTTGATAACACTTGTGTCCTCTTTGTCGAAATAGGTTGAAAACCTATTTATACAAGTCATTTGAGCGCACCCTTGATCTCATAGAAAGTGGAGAAAGTTAAGTGATGGAGTAGTGGGGTTGTGTAGGAGATGGTGATCATCACGTGGTCACTCCTTCACCCACTTCTCTCATCGTGTTTAACCGTTCATCTTTTCCTGACACGTTTTTGTAATGAGCGCGTTGCACGCCGCACGCTGTAAACCGCCAGACCAATACCCAGTAAGTATCCCCCAGTTTGTGACATGTTCGTTGTCTCGAGTGAGTGGGTCAAGTCGTGGGAATTGCCGCAAAGAATAACATACGGTGCTATTGGGTTAAACAACCAAGTTATTTATGGAGCCGATATGCATAAAATATCACATGTGTTCGATGCATGTAAAGCATCTCTTTTAAGCAAGCATCTCAAGACAATCGATGCGCATGAAGCATCGCTGTTTTACAACTTGATTGAATAAGTCGCAGATTGAGCGTCTTAAAAAGGTGGCATGTCCGACCACCTTTGGGAGATCGATTGAGGGTCGTATGGACGAGCCATATCTTGGTCCATCGCTCCCAGTGAAAGAGAGGTGTCCGGTTATCATTGAGGTATCTCATTGATCACCCAACACTTGCTCTAAGCCGTCCGACCATGCCAGCAAAGTTGGACATACGAGATGATTTACGGCACATGTTTTCCGCCGTTGATTCAAATTAAGGTTTGGAAACCATGTGGCCGAGACGATATTGTAATCGTCGTCCTTCCCTGCAAACAGTTTGTATTTAATTTTTTTTTATATAACCCTTCCGTATGGTTTAAAATTAAAATAAATTGTCCAAAGTCCAGTCCAATGAAAAGAAATACAAACAATAATAATAATAATTACAAAAAAAAAAAATGGAAAGTCTCTTAAAAAAAATAAAAAATAAAAATAATTCTCTCTTTTTTCTTTATTTTTTTGCTTTGTCTTTTTTCCTTCTCTTTTAGCTTTAAGCTTTGATTCCAAGGTCTTTAGTATCCAACTTCAAACCTGTAATACAAAGACACAACCAAAGAGACGTAAAAAGAACAAATGGAATAATAAAAAATAATAAAAACCTAAAAATTCTACCTAAGCACAAATCCGCGTCGGCGACGCTAAAATAATTAATATTTTTGATTGTGGTTGTAGTAATGAGGTTCAAACTCTCGGACTTGTGAAGATTAAATTTAAAAATTTAATAAAATTATATACAAAATTATTAACAATGGGTGCGAGAGGTAACCAAGACACTAGATTCCACTATTATGCAAAATTGAATGATAAATATTTCAAAACTCTATTCAATTCTTAAGTCCTCTTTTATCTTTAATTCACTATCAATCATACAGATTCTCAAACATTATTTGTAAACCTTAAGCATAGATTATCAAGAGATTAAACCAAGCAGACAATCATTCAAACAATTTAAAACTCTGCAAAAGCAGCGATTAGGTGAATTATATAATTAAATGAAATAGTTACCCATTTATGTTACGTGAATAGCTTCCTCGATTGCCTTGGTTACGAGGGAATTAGCTCATCATAGTATAAATGCTCTCAAAATAATTTATTATGGCTCAAAAATGGCTTACAAATGATGAGAAGAAGAGAAAATGGTGTAAACAGCTAATGTGCGACCCACAGGAAGCGTCACACAAAAACGATAAAAGAGAAGTGCTATTGTCGCTGTGGTTCTAAGACCCACACCTATGACCCACGAAGACTTGTCGTTGTCACTGTTGAAGAACGACGGTTCCTGGACGTCCGTTCTTCATGTTCTTGAGTCGCAGCAGCAGAAAACTTTTCCTGCAACTCGTGATTTCTTCGTTCTCTTGTCTCTGCTAACTCCCCAAACTCTCGACACCCTTCTCCTCAACCCCAGCAACCTATTTATACTCAACAGGTCGACCAAATCTTTGTAATAACTTCAATATAATCCGGCAGTGAAGAGAATATTTCCGATATATTTTTTTTATTCTTCTGACTTGTTACGGAATTTGTTTCCTGGTTTATCTCTTTCACGCGTCTTCTCTGAGCTGTAGAATTTGTTTCCAACCAATACAGTCGACCCATGCACGTATCTTCCATCCAAAAATTCCGAGAACAGAATATCTTCCCTGTTTTGAGAATATCTTCCCTGTTTTGCATCCCACGATTATCCAGCCCAAATAACTCGATTCGAACACCCATACCATCCCTGTTAGGCTATAACAGGTCCAACCCAATGAAAACTAGCCCTTGAATCTCCTTATATCACGTCCAAAATTTTCTTCAACAATTACGCAGGTGAAGAACTATTTTTCCCGCCAAAACTCGGTTCAAATGGGGAAGAAACTGGTAGCCCCCTATCCAGAGTAGGGATGCGAATAACAGCTGCCTTGGGGGTGACCTGGGGTGCCCCTTAGTAATTAGGTTACCCCTTATCCAAAAGCGAGAGTCTGAATAACACTTGTCCTCCGGGTGCCAAAATCAACTTTTCGAGCCGAATTTTCCAAAAATGTTTATTTCCTAAAAATACACAAAAACACAATATTAGTACAAAAATAGAGTTCCAACAATATGGACATTGAGGACAAATTAGACACAAAAATGTGTCTATCAAATACCCCAAACTTATTATTTGGTAGTCCTCGAGCAAAACTAATAAAAAATAAATAAAACCGAGTTAATCTCAGGAGGGTTTACCAGAGGTGTGCCCACAAAACCATCACTCCAGACCCTAGCTTATCTATGCAGAACCTTGGAAGGCACTAAAGAATCTCCTTGGTTGGCATACTTATTGACTATAATAGGAAGTACCCTGATGCGAAATTCCAATTGTTGTACACGAGTTTACACTCAAGCATACTAAAATTCATATAAAGTGGCAGAGCTCTACTCAGATAGTTTCACAATGGACATCATATTCGGAGTCAAACTAATCATATGGATAGAAAAAGGAGATGGAAATAGAAAAATGTAGATGGTTTTGATGTTAACCAAATGATCGATGTTTCACATATCTGTCTGAAGGCCACTGCCAGAATGAACCTATCCTAATGGACTGAGATACCGGTCTGACTAGTATCAACACAACTGGCATATACAAGGGAACCAGTGGTCAATAACTTAAATCTAGATCAACAAACTGGCAAATACTAGGGAACCAGCAGTTGACTACATAGAATATAACCATTTTTTTTAACTTAACGGCATGAATAGATATTTTTGATCCAAGCGCATGCTTCTTGTCAGCAGATTACACGATAGTTCCCACGGGTCCTGCATTCCACGCTTGCTTAGGCGACGGAAACAGGGATAACACACACATATTTCTATCCAAGTGTTAATACTTATTCCGATTGGTCTAACTGGTCCGGTCTCTTTTTTTTAGTAACTCAGTCACTCTAATTCACCCTAGCAGTGGTAACAACTTGAATCGTGTGCCCCACCTAATCACTTAGAGAAACATAGTTTAAAAAGAAAAAATAAAATAAAAAAAGGAAATGAAAAGGACTCAACGAGATATGGTGCAACTATCATGTTATTTCTAACACCTGAGCTCTGTGCTTTTATGAATAGACTCTATAAATGTTTCCATCTAATCAGATTGGTTCCTCAACTCCTACAACCAAGATGCTTCCATCCACTTAGATTAGTTAGTGTCATCCTGAATACGCATAAATCTCTAGGCTCTGGAGCATATTTATTTATTGCAACTAAAAGATTTTCCCATACCCCCAGACTTAAATCTAACATTGTCCTCAATGTTCTAAAGATGAAACTAAAATCATGAACAAGGAGAAACTGTTACCATTTGAAGCGAAAGAGTTAAGGAAAGATATTACCGTGTTGCATGAGCATGGGATACCTCCCAAGAAGTGCTAAGTTTAAAGTCTTCAGCCAGACTTAGGAAAGGATTAGTCAACTCGAACCATAAAGTAACAGTCAAAATAATTGTGGGTCTTCAAAACTAAATAGAGCTGACCAAAGGAAACTGCAATGAACCAAGAAAGTGAACAAAACTAGCATGCCCTTACTTAGTTTCCTGATTAAGAAATTTATATCTAATTGTGGTTCAGTTTCAGGTTCTATGAAAGGGTCTAACTAGAAAATTTTCATTGGCCGCGTTTCTTCATAGGTGGGATCCGAATCATTAGGTCCTAGAGTCTGGAAAAACTCAAATATGATCTTAGAAGCACGCAATAATAACCTAAATAACTGAGGATCCTCTAAGTCAATAAGATTTGACTTACATAATTGACCACAATGAGAGTAGTGGTCATTCTTAAGCAAATGTGTTGATTCTAATTTTCTAAAGCATTTAGGTTTAGTCTCACAACTTAATATTCGACACATTTGGAATATAAACGTTCCCACAGTTGGAAGAAAACTATTTCGTGGGAAAACAAAGTCAATCTGGGGATCATAGCCTGGGAAAACCACATCAATCAGAGGATGGGTTTCTAACGACTGAACTTCTTCCTGGACATCATTAGGTTCGGGAAAACGAGTATGAAGGTAATCTTGTAAAATTGTCGAGGCAGAGATATCAAGTCCTAAGTGAAGGGACTTTCTGAGAGTTAAATATAAGGCACTAGGAAGGTGATAATCACCCCCAAACTTAGAGTATTCAGTGTCTCTAGATAGACTAGTTACAATCTCCCTAATTTCTGGATCATTAGATTCTTGAAAATGGTCAATTGATTCTTCTAATTTATTATCAGGTAGTGCATCTTTACTCATCTCTACGGGTATATCTTCTTCATCTAATACTATTGTTTCTAAGTCACTAGACTCTAAAACAACATTTTCGGAATAAACCCGTTCCTCTAAACCACTATCGGCTTCGTAATCAAAAGGAAAAACTACATCGTCTAAAACGGTGGTATCCCTAATCAAATCCTCGTCCTTTTGAATAGGTGAATAATCATAAAAATTATTTGGATTTGAATTAGAAATAATATAATCATTATAAATCTCAATTGGATTAATAGATTCCTGATCACTATGCCTACATATTTCAGATTCTTCATTACTACTATCCTCATCATCATAATAGTACAAAGATGATTGAACCTTATCTAAATAAGTAGTGTCTTTTATTCTAGCCTCGTCCTCTGAATTAGGCAAATATTCACTATTGATATCAAGGGTAGAATTAGAAACCCTATTTTGGAAATTTAGATTATTTCGAGCAGCATTAGCCAACTGTTCATTTTCTGCCTCTAGACGTGCCTGAATTTCACTGAGCATAACACTTATAAGTTCACCACTCTCGTTTATCATCTCATAATATCGTGTACACTCTTCTTTTGAACTATTCATTGCAACTAAACGTTTATACGTCCTTTCAATCCGTTGTTGGGACTCTTCTAGAGATGGAACAGGTTCATAAATATCATAATCAGGACTAGTTTCCAAAAACGAGTAACCAATACTACAGTGTTCCTGATTTTCTTGCTCGTAAGACCAATTCACGTGTGGATTGTAATTGGGATCACCATGGTATTAACCATAACCTTGAAAAGGTTGGCATTCCCAACTAATATTCCCACCATGGTCATAAAAATGATGATGTTCATATTCAAATTCAGATCGATACTCATTGTATTGGCTTCTATCATACCAGTTCGACATTCTTAATTGCAAGGGAATTCTACACAATCACAAAGAAGGCTGACTCGACCAAATCAAACCTATAGAATCTAGCGAACAAAAAGCATGATGGCTCCACTTAGATTGTTTTCTAGACCAGCTTCTATTCCTTCGAAAAGGAATTCGTTACAATTTGAGAACACCCCTCTGGAACCAATCCGAGCTAAAGTAAGTTGAATCGAGGCGAGGGAAGCTCAGTGGAGCTTTGATACCCAAGGCCTCACCGCTATCACAAGGCGGCGCAGTCACGCATTCAACTTACAGAAACCATCAAGAACTTTGAAGTATGCTTAAAAGAGTAACCAATATTTTTCGAAAGATTTTCCTACCAAGCTCGTTACCCTATCGGTCTCGTTCTAATCAGATTTTAAGCTTAGGTTCGCGTTAGGTTTCATATACCTAGGGCGGGCAAGAAGGGAGCGGTGATGAAATCCGAACCCTTATCTTGTATTGGCCAGGCCTTGCCCTTTACTAGGAATTTAAAAACAGTCCAAATCGTCCTCAATCAATGAATCACCTTAAGGAATACACTAAAACCGCTTGCAGGAGATTCACGGTGTTTCGAAAGACTTACCTCCCGTACCAGACGGGCGAAGAACTGCTGAAGTCGACTCGGTCCACGACTCCTATGTCGTGTACTAACCCGAGGGGCCGAGACGATATTGTAATCGTCGTCCTTCCCTGCAAACAGTTTGTATTTGATTTTTTTTATATAACCCTTCCGTAGGGTTTAAAATTAAAATAAATTGTCCAAAGTCCAGTTCAATGAAAAGAAATACAAAAAATAATAATAATAATTACAAAAAAAAAACGGAAAATCTCATAAAAAAATAAAAAAAAATAGTTCTCTCTTTTTTCTTTATTTTTTTGCTTTGTCTTTTTTCCTTCTCTTTTAGCTTTAAGCTTTGATTCCAAGGTCTTTAGTATCCAACTTCAAACCTGTAATACAAAGACACAACCAAAGAGACATAAAAAGAACAAATGGAATAATAAAAAATAATAAAAACCTAAAAATTCTACCTAAGCACAAATCCGCGTCGGCGACGCCAAAATGATTAATATTTTTGATTGTGGTTGTAGTAATGAGGTTCAAACTCTCGGACTTGTGAAGATTAAATTTAAAGATTTAATAAAATTATATACAAAATTATTAACAATGGGTGCGAGAGATAACCAAGACACTAGATTCCACTATTATGCAAAATTGAATGATAAATATTCCAAAACTCTATTCAATTCTTAAGTCCTCTTTTATCTTTAATTCACTATCAATCATACAGATTCTCAAACATTATTTGTAAACCTTAAGCATAGATTATCAAGAGATTAAACCAAGCATAACCTATCAAAATGAATAATAAATAATTAAGACAATCATTCAAACAATTTAAAACTCTGCAAAAGCAGCGATTAGGTGAATTATATAATTAAATGAAATAGTTACCCATTTATGTTGCGTGAATAGCTTCCTCGATTGCCTTGGTTACGAGGGAATTAGCTCATCATAGTATAAATGCTCTCAAAATAATTTATTATGGCTCAAAAATGGCTTACAAATGATGAGAAGAAGAGAAAATGGTGTAAACAGCTAATGTGCGACCCACAGGAAGCGTCACACAAAAACGATAAAAGAGAAGTGCTATTGTCGCTGTGGTTCTAAGACCCACACCTATGACCCACGAAGACTTGTCGTTGTCACTGTTGAAGAACGACGGTTCCTGGACGTCCGTTCTTCATGTTCTTGAGTCGCAGCAGCAGAAAACTTTTCCTGCAACTCGTGATTTCTTCGTTCTCTTGTCTCTGCTAACTCCCCAAACTCTCGACACCCTTCTCCTCAACCCCAGCAACCTATTTATACTCAACAGGTCGACCAAATCTTTGTAATAACTTCAATATAATCCGGCAGTGAAGAGAATATTTCTGATATATTTTTTTTATTCTTCTGACTTGTTACGGAATTTGTTTCCTGGTTTATCTCTTTCACGCGTCTTCTCTGAGCTGTAGAATTTGTTTCCAACCAATACAGTCGACCCATGCACGTATCTTCCATCCAAAAATTCCGAGAATAGAATATCTTCCCTGTTTTGAGAATATCTTCCCTGTTTTGCATCCCACGATTATCCAGCCCAAATAACTCGATTCGAACACCCATACCATCCCTGTTAGGCTATAACAGGTCCAACCCAATGAAAACTAGCCCTTGAATCTCCTTATATCACGTCCAAATTTGCTTCAACAATTACGCAGGTGAAGAACTATTTTTCCCGCCAAAACTCGGTTCAAATGGGGAAGAAACTGGTAGCCCCCTATCCAGAGTAGGGGTGCGAATAGCAGCTGCCTTGGGGGTGACCTGGGGGTCCCCCTTAGTAATTAGGTTACCCCTTATCCAAAAGCGAGAATCCGAATAACACTTGTCCTCCGGGTGCCAAAATCAACTTTTCGAGCCGAATTTTCCAAAAATGTTTATTTCCTAAAAATACATAAAAACACAACATTAGTACAAAAATAGAGTTCCAACAATACGGACATTGAGGACAAATTAGACACAAAAATGTGTCTATCAGTTGGCGAAGTTGGACGGTCGTGATGCTTCTGAGACTCTTTTTAACGGTTTCACCTCATTCGAGTTATTTTTATACAGCGCGATCACCCATGTTTGGGGTCGGCGTTCGAAGCACTTGTGGCTGAGGGAATGGGACTCGATCGACTAGGGCACTAGTGGGCCCGCCGGTGGTCACTACGGTGATTGCCTAGTTCTTTTAGGAGTAAGCTACGCTTGTTAAATCGTGCGGCCAAGTTGTGTGGCGGTGATCGTTTCTGAGACTGATATTAACAGTCTAGATTTTCCTAAAGAAATTTAAACGCGTTCGATCGCGCCAACTTTTAATTAAAAGGTGTGCGAACGCGCTGATCTCTTTGTCAGAGGGTGGTGTAGCCTATGTGGGTGTTTTCATGCAGGTCTCAATACTGACACTTCAGGAGACTCATGCTACTCCATTGCGAGTGAACATTAATCGTCATGTCATGCTAATATTGAGAGTTCGTCTGGGGAATATAGTATATGAAAACACTAGGCAGGCCATGCATTAGTGAATAATGCTGGTGCGAGATAAAATTTATAGAATATTTAGGATTGTTGCTACATGCACCATTTTGAGTAAATTTTATATACATATATATATTGAATTGCTCAATACATATATGAGTGAAGAGGCTTAGACACTCAACACTTTTAAATGGCTCAATTTCATTAGCGAATAATGCAACTAGGAGCTTAAATACTCATTAGGCTCTATACTAGTGAACAATTCATCTAGGAGCTTGAGTTTCAATACAACATGAAGAGCGGCATAGGCACTCATCAGATTTTGATATATTCTTCAAATTCCTTGCAGAATATAGACATATCAAGGTCTATTACTTTCGATGTCGTGTCAGGTAGATAGACTTTTACAATTTTTGTGCTAAACTAAAAACCACCATCAACATTAAGTCCCTTACGTAGCAAGTAACAGTTACATTGTTGCGGGGTAAGCACTAGATGGTGACAGAAGAAAAACAAAACCAATAAAATGAAGTAGATAGATGTTACCAGAGGTATATCGCTTGGTTTGAACTTCCTTTGCAGCCGTACTGGTGAAGCAGCTTTCAATCAGGGGCTACCAACAAATTACCGCTCTTGCTCATCAATGGTAGGAAAAATAAAGCGGCATGTCCGGTGTAGATGGGGGAAAACGAGTCGCTGGTTTTTCAGGGAATTAAATAGACGAGCGTGTTGTCGAGACTCCTCAACCGAGCAAACTGTTCAACCTCACACAGATGCAAGAGGCCTTGACTTTAAGTTGTTCGGTGGGCGTATGAGTGGTATCCTCTAGGAAAGGTGGAGGCAGTCTCCAGGGGAATAGGTTCTGTCAGAGAGGATTGCAGGTGACGCTCGAGCAGATACAGTGATCTCCTATTCTTATGATGTACGTGTATGTACATGTTTTGCTTTGTTTGACTGGCCGAATTATCCGGATAGATTTGAACTTATCTTGCTCAACTTCTTTCATAGTTTTAATGCTTTGACAAGAAGAACGCCCTTGTTGGATTTACATGTATAGGGGATGACGTTGTAGGAAGAACCGAGAGGTAATGGAGGCGACCGATGATTCTGTGGATGTGACTGCGCCCCCGACCCTCAATTTGATGCTCCTCATGTAAATCACGTGTTAATTGTGGGGTTCAACGTGTCAGCGAAGTATGCTGAATTGTACGCCCGAATATTGAAGAAGTATGGACACATTTCCATGACCAAATGTGTAGTATGATCATGCATGCTGCTTCTGAATGAGTGATCGAATATCGGAAGTATCCTCAAGACATGTGTGTAGACTTCGAATTTTATGTTTCTTGGTTATGTGAAGGGATTTCCAAAATCCGAAATTTGCGAACTGAAATGGATAGGATTCCTTCCATGAATCTCATTAATCATTAATCGGAAATTGAGAAACTGTCTCAGGAGTTGAAGTTGAAGCAGGCTACTCTTCGGGGTATAAAAAGTGTTTTCTCTAAAAAAGATAAAATGTTGCTGAATGATTTCCCTTGAATGACTTTATTTCCTTCCCAAAACTTTTCCCTTTAGGTGTTTTGGAAAGACGAGACGTTCCTTTGTGGTTTGATTTGATTTTGAACAGGTAGGCGGATGCTCTTGAAGAATAGAGGTTTCTGTTTTGTGAAAGAAATGGTGTTTCACTGAAATCTTAACTGTGAATGCAAATTGATGCAAACATTTTGGATGAATTGTACGTATTGTATTAAAACAATGGAAATACTAGGGAAATGACAATATAATGTCTCAGGAACTGACGGGAGCTATCTAGTGTATATTTCTACTCCTCCTAGTTATCAGTCCCAAGGAGTTTGCAATAGTCACCTTGTTTAATTTAAGAAACTAGGTAAGGCTCCTGTTACTTGACCTCTGGACCTCTTATCCTCGATCGATACTTCTTCAAAACATTTGATAAAATATTGACAGGGACCAGCTTCCTCTTCACATCGCCAAGTCGCAGTTGGGTTGACGATCGGATAAGGTCCCCAGTTCTTGATGAGATGAGGATTAACAGACTGTAAAATAGGTTGTTCGAGAAGACTTACTCGTGCGTTTGAGCCTCTGGATATACGATACGCGCGGCACTTCTGGACTTCCCTTCGTAGTCCCTGCATTAATCAATGCTTTTACCAACTCGACATATCTAAGATAAGCAGTGGTTAAGAGTCCCCAGCCGCTTATGCCAATCATGTCTTCCAGAAGAGATTTAGGCCTGGGGGCAGCTTCATCGATCGAAGGTAGTCGCTTTCCCGATACAACACAATTTAGATTAGCAAAGATATCTTGACGTTGTGCCTTGGAGAAATAGAGAATTTCACACACATGTTCCATGGTTGACTGCACAGTTTTGTAGAAGGAGTCCCCAGAAAGCATGCAACGGCTTCTAATAGGAGGATGGTATTTGTATACTCCTTCAGTTTCTAGTTGAAGTTCCCCTGAGTCGATCTTCTCCTGGAAGATGTTCTTCAATTTGTTGTAGTCACTTGTGGATGGTTGACAAACCTATGGAAGCGGCAGTAGTCGGGATCTTCCATTTCTTGTTTAGTTGGAGGACGTTTGACACGAGGTAGCTTGATGACATCATCTTGTATCCAGACCTCCAAGAGTTCAATCACCTCTTCCATTGGAAAGGGAAAATCTGGGAATGGTGGAGTCTCATTTCACCTATGTGAAATGAGAGTCAGACGCTTAGATTGTTGAAAGTTGTTCCCCGGATACTTTCTCTTTCCACCCTCACTAGTGATTAATTTGATGTTGGGTCTTTTATTGGAAAGACACATGCTTTCCTGAACATCTTTACGAGTTTCTTCATTCTGGGAAGGTTCGGATCGACTGAGTAAAGAAACAGTGGTTATCTTAGCAGCTTCTGATGCAATATGGGAATTGATACTTTCCAGGAAGGACGCAATAATGAATTCACCTTTTCATTGCGAGGACTCTGATGAGAACGTGCTAAATCCCACGAGTCTTCTTTTTGAGTTTGAGGAAGCATCTCTCGATCTTCATGAGCAGACAAGTTAGGTTGGTACTTTTCCATTCAACACGATCATAGGCTTCATATTTCTCACCAGGAATAGGAATATGAATCTTGGAAGAAGGACTACTACCATTAGTATTGATCCAAAATGGATTTTTGGTGGCGTTTCCTTCAGAATAAATGCGTGTTGGTTCCTTTGATAGTTGATCCGTGAGGAATTTAAAGAGCGCAGATACTCCATCCTGCATCTTGACAATAATAGCTTGATTCCTGATAATATCATTCAGGATTTTCGTCAAATCATGAATAGTTTTTAAATATTGAGACTCCATAGCCTCGACAAGGGTTTTGAATGAAAGAACGAATTCATGAATAACATGTGAAGTATTATCAGTGATGGGAGAAGTAAAATTGGGATTGAGGGTTTTCGAACCATTCCTAAGATCAACCATATTGAGAAATTTAGGAAATTGAAAACGGGATGGGAAAAATGATTTTTTGAAACCGAGTGATAAATCTCCCACTGTGGTCGCCAGTTGTTTGAGGGTAAAAACTGATTCTACCGTTTTTGGTAAATTTGGGTGTGTTGATGAGAAACAAATTCAAACCCTAAACAAACGTTCTGCACAGGAATACATTTGATTTCGAGAGATCAATCTGTAAGTCTCTGGCCTAAACCAAGAAATGGCCGTTCCAGATTCAATTCGGTCACAAGGTGAAGGAGAAGGGTTGATCTTAAGGAGGGAAGCGAAGAAGGTGTTTAAGATCATAATATTGAATTATGAAGGTGTGGTTGTTTATGACTTGTATCAGAAAATGGTTTCTGGTTACTTGTGTTGATAACACGTGTGTCCTCTTTATCGAAATAGGTTGAAAACCTATTTATACAAGTCATTTGAGCGCACCCTTGATCTCATAGGAAGTGGAAAAATTAAGTTATGGAGTGGGGTTGTGTAGGAGATGGTGATCATCACGTGGTCACTCCTTTACCCACTTCTCTCATCGTGTTTAATCGTTCATATTTTCCTGACACGTTCTTGTAATGAGCATGTTGCACGCCGCATGTTGTAAACCGCCAGACCAATACCCTAGTAAGTATCCCCCATTTTGTGACATGTTCGATGTCTCGAGTGAGTGGGTAAAGTCGTGGGACTTGCCGCAAAGAATAGCATACGGTGCTATTGGGTTAAACAACCAAGTTATTTATAGAGCCGATATTCATAAAATATCGCATGTGTTCTATGCATGTAAAGCATCGCCTTTAAGCAAGAAGCTCAATATAATCGATGTGCATGAAGCATCGTTGATTTAGAGCTTGATTGAATAAGTTGCGGATTGAGCGTCTTAAAAAGGTGGCGTGTCCGACCACCTTTAGGAGATCGGTTGAGGGACGTATGGACTAACCATCTCTTGGTCCATCGCTCCCTGTGAAAGATAGGTGGCTGGTTATCATTGAGGTATCTCATTGATCACTCAAAACTTGATCTAAACCATCCGACCATGCCAGCAAAGTCAGACGGACGAGATGATTTGCGGCAGATGTTTGTCGCCGTTGATTCAAATTAGGGTTTGGAAACCATGTGGCCAACCCTAGTTTGGATAATCGAACGTGAGTGTTGGGTGCTAAATAGGAGCAGGCCGATCGGACATGTGTGAAGACGGGTCGTTGGCGTGCATATCTACACCTCATAGGCCATCTAAAATCAGATCTAGGCCACTCGACACAAGATCATTGCCGCAAATGTGAATTAAGGTTTATAATGGCCACGACTACTCTAGTTCAATCGAGCAACTCGATGCATCATTGACTTACCACGGGTAAGTTGATCGAGCGGGAATAATGTTGGGCCGGTGGTGAACTCATGTGCACCTCCTTGATTTTCCAAAACGCGATCTAAGCCATCCAACTAGGCTGATTAATTTGGATGGTTGTGATCGATTTAAGACACTGATACATTGTCGCGACCCAAATTAGAGTTTTGAAAACATCGTGTTTTCCTTAGCTTGGGAAAACGATTTGTGGCTCTACGGACTGGCCGTGGACTTGCCGATCGAGCAAGGGGGAATTTGGGCCGCCATTGTGCATGATGGCATTTCCTTAATCATCCGTAGGAAGATCCAATCCGTCCAACTAGGCGGGCGAAGTTGGAAGGTCGTGATGCTTCTGAGACTCTTTTTAACGGTTTCAGCTCGTTCGATCTATTTTTATACAACGCGATCACCCATGTTTGGGATCATCATTCGAAGCGCTTGTGACTGAGGGAATTGGACTCGATCGACCATGGCACTAGTGGGCCCGCCGGTGGTCACTACGGTGATTGCCTAGTTCTGTTAGGAGTAAGCTATGCTTGTTAAATCATGCGGCCAAGTTGTGTGGCCGTGATCGTTTCTGAGACTGATATTAACAGTCTAGATTTTCCTTAAGGAATTTAAATGCGTTCGATAGCACCAACTTTTAATTAAAAGGTATGCGAAGGAGCTGATCTCTTTGTCAGAGGGTAGTGTAGCCTATGTGGATGTTTTCATGCAGGTCTCAATACTGACACTTCGGGAGACTCATGCTACTCCGTTGCGAGTGAACATTAATCGTCATGTCATGCCAATATTGAGAGTTCGACTTGGGAATATAGTATAGGAAAACACCAGGAAGGCCATGCATTAGTGAATAATGTTGGTGCAAAATAAAATTTATAGAATATTTACGATTGTTGATACATGCACCATTCTGAGTAAATTTTACAAATATAAATATATTGAATTGCTCAATACATATATGAGCTAAGAGGCTTAGGCAATCAACACTTTTAAATGTTCCATTAGTGAATAATGCAACTAGGAGCTTAAATACTCATTAGGCTCTATACTAGTGAACAATTCATATAGGAGCTTGAGTTTCAATACAACATGAAGTGCGGCATAGGCACTCATAAGATTTTGATATATTCTTAAAATTCCTTGCGGAATATAGACATATCAAGGTCTATTACTTCCGATGTCGGGTCAGGTAGATAGACTTTTACAATTTTCGGCACCCTAAACTAAAAATCACTATCAACATTAAGTCCCCTGCTTAGCACGTAACAGTGACATTGTTGCGGGGTACACACTAGATGATGGCAGACGAAAAACAAAACCAATAAAATGAAGTAGATAGATGTTACCAGAGGTATATCGCTTTGTTTGAACTTCCTTTGCAGTCGTACTGGTGAAGCAGCTTTCAATCAGGGGCTACCAACAAATTACCGCTCTTGCTTATCAATGGTAGGAAAAAGAAAGCGACATGTCCGGTATAGATAGGGGAAAACGAGTCGCTGGTTTTTCAGGGAATTGAATAGACGAGCGTGTTGTCGAGACTCCTCAACCGAGCAAACTGTTCAACCTCACACAGATGCAGTGCAAAGGGAGTGCTTAGATTCGAGAGATCAATCTGTAGGACTCCGGCCTAAAAAGTGTCAATGGCCGTTTCAGAGTCAATTCGGTCGCAAAGAGGGAAATGGGTTGATCTGTAGGAGGGAAGCTGAGAATTGTGTGGGATCAATGATGATCAAGGATTGTGGATGTGTTGAAGGTTTCTGCAATAATGATGAACTATTGAGTTCGAATAAGTTCTGTTAGATTGATGAATTCATGAGAGTAATTACTCGAGAAATTCTATGTTGATAATTGTTGATAGCTAGTAATCATTCGTTGTCCTCAATCATGGATTCAGAGACTTATTTATATTTTCAGAGTCGTAAACACCTTGATCCCTGCAAGTGTGATGGTTTCTTGAGTGAAAGAGTGGGAAAGTGGGAGATCATGGTGAAACTAGTTCCAGATTGTGCGGAGACTTGGTTGATCATTCACCCACTACTTTGATAACTCCTTCAATTGTTGAAACGACTTACTCACATTTATCGTTGTGGATGAATCCACGTGTTGTAGGCCGCCAGACCAAACCCTAATCGATTTCCCCCAATATGACGTGATTGATGTCTCATGAATCGGGGAGTCTGCATGACATACGTGTATTAATTATTCAGTTGTTGTCTGTTTAGACAGTGAGTCTAGGTTTTGTTGAATCGAGCATGAGTGACAAATTCTCAGTGATCCATGGATCGAACATGTGGTTCTATGAAATGATGTCAATTCGGCGAGAGAAAGTATTGCTCAATTCGGCGAATTACTGAATATTGAAGATTTGACGAGCAACTGAGCAAGTACTGCTCAATTCGACAAATTAATGATTATTGATAATTTGACGTGCAACTGAGCAAGTATTTCTCAATTCAACAAGTTACTGATAAATTACTAAATATTGATAGCTGGATCAATATTCGACCAACTGAGCAAGTATTGCTCAATTCGACGAATTATTTATTGGTTACGTGACCCAATAACAAAATATTGGTAAATTACCAAATATTATATGATTAATTTAGATGTTGATTGCTGAAGCAACATAAATTCATTAGTGCATGAATCTTGCTCAGAATGATGATTCGTGGAACATTTATTCGAAACCCTAATTTCAGATCAATTATCTCTTAATTGATGAATCGCTGAAAATAAGTCATGAGTGATGATGGGAGTCCATTTGGTGCCCAGTGCTCAAGTGAGCATGCACCAAGGTCCTCAGTTGTAGAGTTGGTGAAAGAATATGATTAAATGTCGGTTTCATCATTTATTGAAATATTGCTCGATTCAGCATTAGGTGATAAAACCCAGTTATGAAAAGAGTGTGGGACCAACCAAGAGAGCATGAGACCGGATCTTGGTGGTCACGGGACTAGATGTTGGTCGACTGAGCAAATCTCAAGTTGGTTGGGAAGAGTTTGGACCCAATATAAGAAATTCCGCAAATTAGGTCAAAATTGTGAAAACGTGTGGGACCGGATCGTTGCAAGCCTTAGAGCCGCCCTTGGTCGGTCAAGGGAGCATGCTCGTGTCACCATAATGTCTCAGTCCTGAGAGTTTCAGCATTTTTTGATGTGCGTTTGAGCAATATCTTGGATTTTCAGAAGAGTTCGATCTTTGACTGAAATTCTTGATTTTGCTCGAATGAGCAAGTATGCCAGTTTGAACAATATTTCGTGAATATTAAAATAATAATATTTTAATATATTTTCGTGAGTAGCCTAGTCGGTCATGCGACCATGTTGACTTTGGGCCTTTTTGTGATTTGCGCAATATTTGAGAGAATATGGGGAAATTATGATTTTGCTGAAACAGGGAAGCTTCATGAGATGAAAGAAATAACAATTTATGAAAGATTGGGGATTGCAAGGTATGGGACCGGCCATGGCTAGGGCATGGCCGATCATCTAAGTTTCCCGGTCCCGCGACACCTTTTCCTATTTTATATTATTATTTTTCACGAAAGCACAAAAATATGGAGAACCCATGAAATTATGGAGAAACCATGAGTTTTGCTCAAACAAGGAAAGTTGTTAGAATGGAGGAGTCTTCATGAGTTTATAAAAATAACAAAATAAGTAAAAATAATGGAGGAAGCATGGGACCGTCCACAGCTAAGGCATGGCCGGCCGGCCGGCCGGTGGGATCGTCCCATGGGCACTTCTCAATTATTTTAATGTTATTATTTTCTCTCTCCTGTTTTGTGCGGGATTCCTCGTTTGTCCGTATTTTTGGATGCTCGTTCACACCATTGGGTGCTCGTTCAAGTTTCATTGTTGAGTACACTTGCACCATTAGATGTGACTTACTCAGTGATAGTCCAGAAGCCCAATTGTTGAGCAATAGAAGTGAGTAGTTTATTATTATCAATCCATAGGATCCCGTGGATTCAACCATGAATTCAGAATAATAAAATTACCTATTACCATTCCATGAGATCAGCCGTGGATTCGATCATGAAATCGGAGTAACGAGATAATATAGTTGTTTGTTGCTATTCCATGAGATCAAGTCGTGGATTCGATCATGAAATCGGAGCAAAAGATAATTGTTTATTCCGATTCCATGGGATCAGGCCGTCGATTCGACCATGGAATATGAGCAAAAATAGATTATTCTGGGAATTCAGTGATGAATTATACGGTAGAATTATCTATTGCAGAAAGGATATTAGCCAGTTAAAGCGTCACATCCATCTTGAATGGTGCATAGTCAGGGAGTCACGGGTGTTGGTTACGACCTGAAGGCGTTAATGCTCTCAATATACGGAGAACCACCTGAGTCTATACACGGTCTCTCCATATAGTCAGGGAACAGTGAGTGTCACCGACGTCCTGAAGGCGTTAATGCTCTCAATCTACGGAGAACCGCCTAATCATTCTTCTATGTGAATGGGGGTCTCTCTCATGTAGTCAAGGAAAAGTGAGTGTCACCGACATCCTGAAGGCGTTAAGCTCTCAATCTATGGAGAACCGCCCAATTATGTTATTCTACATAGAGGGCACAATGAAATGCCAGGGATCGAACGCTCAGCTAGTGGAAGCTTTTCGAAAGACGTATTCATCATGGATTCCTAAAATATGAATCATCATATGCCTGAAAGCCGTGTTAGAAGCATGCAGTATCATGATTTTACGGTTTTTTCCTTTGTGAAAATCCACCATCTACATTAAGTCCCCCGCTTAGTGGAGGAAAGTCATGTTCTACAGTAAGCATTAAATGGTGATTTTCAGTCGATGAGATCAGTGGTTGAAATCAGTTGTGCAAAAATGCTTTTAGAATCCATGATTTGCTGTAATGGTGTTATATACGAGCAAATATGCAAGTGAGGACCTTGATAACATGATAGAACGTTGTTTTGTGAGCACAGAGAGGAGAGGAGATGCTGATTTGGTCAGTTAAAAGCCCAGTTCTAGTCGGTTTAGCTTTCGTGGTCCCAAGCCCAAAAGGAAATCCTTGTTTTAGGAACAAACGTTTGCTTGTTCGTTAGTTTAATAAACAAACGAAATAGACTTGAGTCTAATGATACAAATTTGTCTGTGCGCTTTCACGGAATCCAATTTTTTTTATTTTTAAATATGTGAGATTTCACAAAATGGGATAAACTCTCGTTTCAAAGGTGGATCCTCGTACGAGAGAATTTTTTTTTATAATAGACGTGCGTATGTTAGTAATAGCTTTCATGAAAAAAATTATTTTCGATATGTGAGCTTAATTTTTGAAAATACACTTCTCGTTTCAAAGACATATGCTCGCGAGAGGGGGCAAAAATATATACATATATTTTCAAAGCTACATGAGTTTCACGTTAAAATGTATATTTTTGTAGAATCAATGCTTCGATTTTGAACAACTGTTGAAAGTAGACAAGTATTCGTGGTGAAATAATGTTTGTATGTGAGTTTTCACAATTGTAGAATGGATGTTTGTCCAATTTTTAAAAAACCAATGAATGTTCACACAGTGAAAACTTATGTGAAATTAATTTTTTGATTTTCAGCAATTGCTAGAAGTAAGCAATTTTTGATAAAATACTGTTTGTATGGATTTTATGATCTGATAGTGTATGCACAAAACCAATGAATGTTCACTCGGTGAGAGTCGCTCACACGGTGAAAATAATATGAATTGTTCACATGATGGAAATTTCGTGAATTGTTCACAGTTTTATGAAAATCACGTTATGGTTTTGAATAACAAGTTTTGTTCGTCTTTGCAGGTTTGAAGGAGCGAACAAATTCTCGAGATTGTAATCACTACAGCTAGTGAAATTGTAAATAGGTAAGAGTTGGATGGTTACTATTTTTGTAGACGTTGTTGTGAGCACCTTTATTCTATGATTCATTGTTTTGTCGAATCCTGCGCTTTGTATGAACGATGTGCTGAGATAGCCACTTTGCAACAATGACTGACTCCCATGATGATACTTCCAAAGACGGTGTTTCCAGAGATGACATCTCTACGGATGAAACTTTAAGAAATGGTACTTCTGGGACCTTTGAGTGATGGTGAGAGATCCTTCATACTGAGTTGTACTCCTGGTTATTTCATTAGCTTTGCCATAGGATGATCGTATAGTGAGATCCCGGATCAATGTAGACTCCACGGAAATGGAAGATAGTCTACAGGAGTGGAAAACCCAGAAGTAAGGACTACAGGATGACGTGCAGTCCCCAGCCATTTCTTTGGTGAGTTGTTAGCGCTACTTGTGTCATGACTTTGCCCGTGAAATTAGGATCACGATACCAAGGTTTGTTATTTCTTTTCAGACTTTTGCTCCATCGATTGACGGTCTTCAACTTGTTCCTTGGAAAGCCATTCATGAATCCAGCACTGATGAAGAAGTCGATGTAAGTATCTTTTTTGTGCGCATCTCCTTGAATGAAATAATAATAATTGTTGTTGATGAATCCAGGAAAAAATCATTGTACACAAGAAGCATGTTGATGAAGCGTGCTCATCTTTGGGACATGGGAATATGGAGAATTCCCGAAATCCCGAACCGAATGGAGATAGCGGCGTTGCCAATGGAGATTCCAGTATTTCCGAGCCTTCAAATGATTTAGAGACTTCCTTAGTAAGTATATTTCCTGTAATGTCTTCATAGAAGTATGGAATTGCTGATTTTTGAATGAATGAATGAGAATCCATGTGAGTATACGAGTAATTTTGCTGAAATACGTCACCAGAAAATTTCAGACTTCAGCCTTTTAGTAAAAACATTGTAGAATCTTCGTCCGAAGCCGGATTTTCGCGGTTTGGATATGTATATTTAATCCCAGAAAATTTCCAAGCTCTATGTAAAATGGTTTTTGAGTTTTGAGCATGTTTAGGACCTGAAAAAGGCGAAACAGTAAACTTTCAGGAGACTTTCAGAACTTTTTCAGATTATATGTTTTCCAATGTTTTGGCCACATCTCCTTACTCGTTTCTCCAATTGCTGTGAATTTTGGATATGTTGTAGATGACATCCATACGAAGAGAATGATATATGACCCATCCCTATATTATTCACCAATTGCTCCCAGCTAGTCGCTTTGTACATGGCAGTGAAAATTACTTCAGACGGACTTACTGCAAAATGTCTCTTTTGTGTCTTTAGACCATTTGCTTGTGTCTTGGACGCTTGAAAGACTGATGAGGGATTTATATGGCATTGATTAATTCGATATCAGGACCTTTTGATTGATACATGAGCATGGTGCTTGCAATGTCATCTTGTTTCTGTTAGTCGTAGAAACATCACTTCTGAAACCATGGTCACGGGACCATAACTAAGGTTGCTCTCAAGAGGGGTGATGTAATGACCATGGTTTCCTGTCACGGTGGTAACATTCCTTTAATGAAGAAGGGTAGCATAGGAGAGCTAGGTGCCTCAGACTTGGACTGTGAAACTAACTGATCGCCATGATCAGTAAACCGTCAGTCCCCAGTATTTTGTTAAATCCCTCGCTTTAGTTTTCCCTTCTTCCGTCACGACCTAGATATAGGACCCAGGTAGAAAAATTGATGTAAAAACCTAGGTGGTTGAAGTTGGAGGTACCTTGATGAAGGACTTAGCGGAAAAACCTGGTGGACACCGATCGCGGAAGTTATGAATCCTGTCTAAGAATTGCTGCTTGCATGTTGTATGCTATGGAAGCTGTAGGGACCTCATACGACGTCGGAATTCGATACTTGACCCCAACTTTTGAAGATAAGTGACTGAGTTATTACATGAGAAAGAATCACTCAATTTGGAGTTGTAGAGGTCAGCCAATGAAGCGTGCACATTTGTGATTTGTAATCCCGTACAATTTTTTCAGATTTCATAGACCTGACGATAAAGGCCATATCTTTCAGCTCGTATGTCCAATTGATGCGCCCTTTTGGTATGTTGTAGAAGAGAAATAGACGAACATCTTTCGTTGAGAAAGTATTGTGCCATTCCCCACCCATTGGTACGTTTTTGTAAACCCATGGCCTGAAGTGTGTTGTATCTCATATGTAGAAGTGATGAAACATCTTGTAGAAGACTTTGGTTTATGCCCATATGTCGTGTAAGCTTTGGGAAGACGTTCATGTTACCATGTTTTCAGGTATAAACATCTTGATATGAATCATTAGAGCTTGAAGAAGTACGATCCATAGAGTAACGCCTCATAGAATGGATAGTTGATGAAGCCGGATGTTGCATCTGAGGCTGATGTGACCACAATTGAATTTTCTCCGGAAATTCTTGTTGATGCTGAGACCATGAATAGATTTCCTCCACATGTTGATGCCGATACTATGATTGGATTTGATACAGAGACCGAAGATGATAGTCTTTGCTCTTTCATCCAGTGAGCATTTACATGCACGAACTAATTGGTGAGTTGAGCATTCCTAAGATGAAGATGTATTAGAATTTCAACCCAAATTCTCCTGATATGACTTTACTATGAAGTGGCTTCGTCATGGAACCGATGTTGTTGCGCGGTAGATAGCAGCAACAATCTTCATTCTGGATATGATTGGTGAAGAGAGGAAGTTCCACAGTCATGCAGGGGCTTGTGATGTAGAGAGAATCTGTTTGACAACGTTTCATGAAATCACATCAGGTTGCAATGAATCGTTATGTGGATAACATTTATTGAAATATATTGAATTGATATTTCCAATAAAATCAAGTCTCTAGTGCATCCCTCATTCACTTAGAAGGAGTTTGTAGCATCCATTGATGAATGATGTTGCATCTGCTTCAGAAGTCTTATCATGGGATAGTGAAGGCTTATCGATTGTAATTCAGCTATACTTTGATCGTGTCGGTGTTGAACCAGTGTATCACGCCGAGAGATTGTGATGAAGCTAGAGGCGTTATTATCGAAGGTGTACTCTTTGATTGGGAGTACAATTAAAAGGCTTCTTATATGCTTGAGCTCTGAAGTGTCCAATGTCATAGGGTTGATCACCTCGTCCCGTGTATCTTCTGTTGATTCAGCATTCCGCTGTCAGGGATTCAACACATGTGCAGACATGAGAGATTTTTGATTTTGTGGAACTCGTGGACATTCCTGCAAGTCTATGGAGAAATTTCCAAAGTGTTCTTTGCCATGCTTCCGTCATCACTAAGTGGTGAATGTCACGGTGAGATGCTCGATTCGAAGCGGTGTCAGGTTCAACCACTTGGTAAAATATTGCTGGAGTGAGATTACCCGCTCATAGCGTCTTGTAATAGCAGAGATGCTAGCTGAACTGAGTCCCCATGCTAGAATAACATGTGAGGAAATGAAAGACATAGACATGGAAGGAATGAGACTTGCCTGAATGCGAAACATCTTTATGAATTTCTATGTATCTTTTGCAGGTTATTGTTTCAACCTCGTCAGAGTTCGAATTTCTCCAAGTGCTCTGATGATGGAACATCCGCCAAATCTTCTGGATCAGAACTTTCTTTGTTGGAGATATGTGCAACAAAAGACGCTTTGTTTATACTCATGTTTTCAGCATGGATCCATGCTATCACGTCATATCTTGGATCTTCCTGATTATGTTAAACTTGGCATCGGTTCAGGTTGAACCTATTTTCACCTTGAGAGTGATGTAGCCATAAGCATCTATGAGCGTTCCTTCATGGTCTCTGATTGAGAGAGGATTCTTGTCTATTCCTTCAGTCCCCAGTTGGAGCTGTTATGGATCAACCTTCTCTTTGAAAATATTGCAGTCACCTGTTGGATGATTGGTGAACTTATTAAGGAAGCAGTACATGGGATTATTCATTTCTTCTTCAGTTGGTTGTCTCCTGATGAATGTCAATTTGGTTGTACCATCTTGAATCCAGACTTCTAGTAACTCGATCACTTCTTCAATGAGAAGGGGGAAGTTTGAATATGTATGATCATTACCTCGTTTGTTGATTCAGGGTTGAGGTTTGTGCATTTTAGGATTGGTTATCATTTCTTTGCGCTTCCGAAGGATCCTGAGAGATTGGAGAAGTATGCTTCTGTTGTGGTACTTCATCTTTCCTTTTGCTTCCTTCAGCAACAACGTTCATGGAAGGTTGGAGGTTGTATTGTCTGTTGAAGAGACGTTGAGTATCACGAGGTTCTCATTCTAGGTCTTTCTCTTTCCAGTAAAGCATGCGCGGTATTTGCTGATCGCTTGGCTGCTTCATGAAGTTCTGAGAAAGTATGGAACCGGAGATTTTCCAGTAGGGCTATGTAGACAGGGATCATCCCATTGATGCACAATTCCACCAGTTTTTGTTCGGTGACATTCATATCATGGCAATCCAAGGCTTGAACCATGGACCTCTTCACATATTCGTTTCGGGTGTTCAATGTTCTTATGAGTCATCCTTCCTAAGTCATAAAGAGTAATCTGCTCCGAGACGAAGAAGTATTTCCTGTAGAAGGCATTGACCATTTCTCCCCAACTTGCGATGCTTCCTGGTGCAATGTTATTGTACCATGTGTACACTCGACCCGTCAAAGATTTTGAAAATTCTTTCAAACGGACGACATGGTTGTGATCATGTTCGCCTAGCGCTTCTAGGAACCGAGAGACATGTTCTCGAGCATTCCCTGTTCCGTTGTACAACGTGAATGTTGGAGAAGTTTATCCTTTTGGGAGAGGGATATTTTTTGTAGAAACAGGGTATGGAGGTTGATGACGGTATATAGTTGGTGTAGTGCCTTTCCCACGGTCCTCCATGAAGCGTTCCAGATCTTCACGAGTGATGAAACCGGCAGGCTCCTTTGATGTCGGTTTCTCCGCAGCTTTGTGAACTTCATCATCGTCAACTACATGGACTGGGAAAACTTCTGGATTGAAATTTGAAGCATGTTCTTTGCCTTTTCCCTCCTCCTGAGTTTTTTCTGACATCTTGTCAGTGAGAGTTTTGAGATAATTGCATAGCTCCTTCTGTGTTGCAGCCATGTTAGTTTGATTTTTGGCAAGAGTCTTTTGCGCCTTCATGAGATCAGATATGGTAGGAGGATTCCCTCTGACTTCCTCGGGATGTCGGACGAAGAGAGGATGATTTTCGAGGTTGGTGTGAGGATGAGTAGTATCAACAACACCGATGTTGGAAGCACGAGTGGTTTCTAGAGTACCACTGTTGTTGCTAATGCTAGCGTTGTTTATGTTAGGATTTCTAACTGAACCTGACCTAAGATCAACCATTTTGTGAAAATTTGAGATTGAAACCGAGAGATTAATCTCCCACTGTGGTCGCTAATATGTAGATGGGGAAAAACGAGTCGCTGGTTTTTCAGGAAATTGAAGAGACGAGCGTGTTGTCGAGACTCCTCAACCGAGAAAACTGTTCAACCTCACACAAATACACTGCAAAGGGAGTGCTTAGATTCAAGAGATCAATATGTAGGACTCCGGACTAAACCAAGTCAATGGCCGTTCCAGAGTCAATTCGGTCGCAAAGAGGGAAATGGGTTGATCTGTAGGAGGGAAGCTGAGAATTATGTGGCAATGATGATCAAGGATTGTGGATGTGTTGAAGGTATCTACAATAATGATAAACTGTTGAGTTCGAATAAGTTTAGATTGATGAATTCCTGAGAGTAATTACTCGAGAAATTCTATGTTGACAATTGTTGATAGCTAGTAATCATTCGTTCTCCTCAATTATGGATTCAAAGACTTATTTTTATTGTCAGAGTTGTAAACACCTTGATCCCTGTAAGTGTGACGGTTTATTGAGTGAAAGAGTGGGAAAGTGGGAGATCATGGTGAAACCAGTTCCAGATTGTGCGGAGACTTGGTTGATTATTCACCCACTACTTTGCTAACTCCTTCAACCGTTGACACGACTTACTCACATTTCTCATTGTCGATTAATACACGTGTTGTAGACCACCATACCAAAACCCTAATTGATATACCCAAATTTGACGTGATTGATGTCTCACGAATCGTGGAGTCTGCATGACAGACGTGTATTCATTAGTCAGTTGTTGACTGTTTAGACAATGAGTCTAGGTTTTGTTGAATCGAGCATGAGTGATAAATGCTCAGCGGTTCATGGATCGAACATGTGGTTCTCTGAAATGATGTCAATATTGTAGATTCAGTGATGAATTACTGACCAATATTTGAGCGAGAGCAAGTATTGCTCAATTCGGCGAATCACTGAATATTGAGGATTTGACGAGCAACTGAGAAAGTACTGCTTAATTCAATAAATTAATGATTATTGATAATTTGACGTGCAACTGAGAAAGTATTGCTCAATTCGAAAAATTACTGATGAATTACTAAATATTGATAGCTGGATCAATATTCGAGCAATTGAGCAAGTATTGCTCAATTCGACGAATTATTTATTGGTGACGTGACCCAATAATAAAATATTGGTAGATTACCAAATATTATATGATTAATCCAGATGTTGGTTGCTGAATTAACATAAATTCATTAATGTTTGAATCTTTCTCAGAAAGATGATTCGTGGAACATTTATTTGAAACCCTAATTTAAGATCAATTATCTGTTAATTGATGAATCGCTGAAAATAGGTCATGAGTGATAGAGGGACCGAACACATGGAATGATGGGAGTCCATGTAGTTCCCAGTGCTCGAGTGAGCATGCACCAGGGTCCTCAGTTGGAGAGTTGGTGAAAATATATGATTAAATGCCGGTTTCATCATTTATTGAAATATTGCTCGATTCATCATTAAGTGATAAAACCCAGTTATGAAAAGAGTGTGGGACCGACCAAGAGAGCATGAGACCATCTCTTGGTGGTCACGGGACCAGTTGTTGGTCGACTGAGCAAATATCAAGTTGGTTGGGAAGAGTTTGGACCTAATATGAGCAATTGCGCAAATTAGGTCAAAATTGTGAAAACGTGTGGGACCGGATCGTTGCAAGCCTTAGAGCCGCCCTTGGTCGGTCAAGGGAGCATGCTCGTGTCACCATAATGCCCGTGTCTCAGTCTTGAAAGTTTCGGCATTTTTTGATGCGCGTTTGAGCAATATCTTGGATTTTCAAAAGAGTTCGATCTTTGACTGAAATTCTCGATTTTGCTTGAATGAGAAAGTATGCACGTTTTATCAATATTTCGTGAATATTAAAATAATAATATTTTAATATATTTTCTTGAGTAGCCTAGTCGTTCATGTGACCATGTTGACTTTGGGACTTTTTGTGGTTTGCGCAATATTTGAGAAAATATGGGGAAACCATGATTTTGCTGAAACAGGGAAGCTTCATGAGATGAGAGAAATAACAATTTATGAAAGACTGTGGATTATAAGGTGTGGGACCGGACATGGCTAGGGCATGGCCGGTCGGCTAAGTTTCCCGGTCCCGCGACACCTTTTCCTATTTTATATTATTATTTTTCATGAAACCACGAAAATATGGAGAAACCATGAAAATATGGAGAAACCATGAAAATATGGAGAAACCATGAAAATATGGAGAAACCATGAGTTTTGCTCAAACAAGGAAAGTTGTTAGAATGGAGGAGTCTTCATGAGTTTAAAATAACAAAATAAGGAAAAATAATGGAGGTAGCATGGGACCGGCCACGGTTAAGGCATGGCCGGCCGGGCCGGCCCATGGGCACTTCTCCATTATTTTAATGTTATTATTTTCTCTCTCCTGTTTTGTACGAGATTCCTCGTTTGTCCATATTTTTGGATGCTCGTTCGCACAATTAGGTGCTCGTTCGTGCATCATTGTTGAGTACACTTGCACCATTAGATGGGACTTACTCAGTGATAGTCCAGATGCCCCATTGTTGAGTATTTATTACTAATTTATGAAATCCAGTGGATAATGATTCATGAAATTGAGTAATATAAGTGAGTAGTTTATTATTATCAATCCATAGGATCCCGTGGATTCTACCATGAATTCAGAATAATAAAATTACCTATTACCATTCCATGAGATCAGCCGTGGATTCGATCATGAAATCGGAGTAACGAGATAATATAGTTGTTTATTGCCATTCCATGAGATCAAGCTGTGGATTCAATCATGAAATCGGAGCAAAAGATAATTGTTTATTGCCATTCCATGGGATCAGGCCATGGATTCGACCATGGAATAGGAGCAAAAATAGATCATTCTGGGAATTCAGTGATGAATGTCATGGCAGAATTAATCTATTGTAGAAAGGATATTAACAAGTTAAAGCGTCACATCCATCCTGAATAGTGCATAGTCAGGGAGTCACGGGTTTTGCTTACGACCTGAAGGCGTTAATGCTCTCAATCTACGGAGAACCTCCTGAGTCTATACACGGTCTCTCCATATAGTCAGGGAATAGTGAGTGTCACCGACGTCCTGAAGGCGTTAATGCTCTCAATCTACGGATAACCGCCTAATCGTTCTTCTATATGAAGGGGGGTCTCTCTACTGTAGTCAGGGAACAGTGAGTGTCACCGACGTCCTGAAGGCGTTAAGCTATCAATCTACGGAGAACCGCCCAATTATGTTATTCTACATAGAGGGCACAACGAAATGCCAGGGATCGAACGCTCAGCTAGTGGAGGCTTTTTGAAATACATATCCATCATGGCTTCATAAAATATGAATCATCACATGCCTGAAAGTCGTGTCAGAAGCATGCAGTATCATGATTTTACGGTTTTGTCCTTTGTTGAAAATCTACCATCTACATCCGGTCAAGTCTTGGGGATCAACTAGATTCTCTGAATCCCATTCGTATGAGCGAGAGGAAGAAACCCTTTTCGGCTTTAAAATTTCGTCGGGTGTAAAGGGAGCTTATGCTCTTTCCTGCACGAATATCAAGACCCACCCATCTTCATGTACACCAAACAACAGCAAGGTAAGTCTATCTCATCTTAGTATTCTTAATGTGAGTGCAATATCCACGTTTAATTCGATGTGATTGACTTTCTTTGTTAGCAGCGGTAGAGCGAGCATCAACAACAACAAAGCCATCTGGGGATATTTCCGCTACTAAGCCAAGGGGAATTCATGATTCCAAAAACACGCCCAATATGGATGATGAATTCTTCGAAGTGTCATATACGATTGTTAGGACTCATCTTAATCACGTGAGGATTCTTCTTCCTGGAACAGAGGGTGTAGAAGATGTACCATCGATCTTCTCTGGGATGTGTAATTTCTGTCTCCAGTCTCTCCAGTAAATTTCAAAATTTTCCGAACTTCGTTGTGCTCGATTGCAATAGGCCTTAACTTTAAGTTGTTCGGTGGGAATATGAGTGGTCCTCTAGGCAAGGTAGAGGCAGTCCCTAGGGGGAATAGGTTCTGTCAGAGAGGATTGCAGGTGGCGCTCGAGCAGCTACAGTGATCTCTCATTCTTCTGATGTACGTGTATGCACATATTTTGCTCTATTTGACTGGCTGAATTATCTAGATAGATTTGAACTAATCTTTCTCAACTTCTTTCATAGTTTTAATGCTTTGAGAAGATGAACGCCCTTGTTGGATTTACATGTATCTGAGATGACGTTGCAGGAAGAACCGAGAGGTAATGGAGGCGACCGACAATTCCGAGGATGTGACTGCGCCCTCGACCCTCAATTTGATGCTCCTCATATAAATCACGTGTTAATTGGGGGGTTCAACGTGTCAGCGAAGTATGCTGAATTGTATGCCCGAATATTTAAGAAGTATGGACACATTTCCATGACCAAATGTGTAGTATGATCAGGCATGCTGCTTCTGAATGAGTGATTGAATATCGGAAGTATCCTCAAGACATGTATGTAGACCTCGAATTTAATATTTCCTGGTTATGTGAAGGGATTTCCAAAATCCGAAATTTGCAAACTGAAATGGATAGGATTCCTTCCATGAATCTCATTAATCATAAATCGGAAATTGAGAAACTGTCTCTGGAGTTGAAGTTGAAGCAGGCTACTCTTCGGGGTATAAAAAGTGTTTTCTCTAAAAAAGTTGAAATGTTGCTGAATGATTTCCCTTGAATGCATTTATTTCCTTCCCAGGACTTTTCCCTTTAGGTGTTTTGGAAAGACGAGAGTTCCTCTGTGGTTTGATTTGATTTTGAACAGGTAGGCGGCTGCTCTTGAAGAATAGAGGTTTTTGTTTTGTGAAAGAAATTGTGTTTCACTGAAATCTTAACTATGAATGCAAATTGGTGCAAACATTTTGGATGAATTGTAAGTATTGTATGAAAACAAGGGAAATACTAGGGAAATGGAAATATAATGTTTCAGGAACTGACGGGAGCTATCTAGTGTGTATTGCTACTCCTCCCAGTTGTCAGTACCAAGGAGTTTGCAAAAGTCACCTTGTTTAATTTCAGAAACTAGGTAAGGCTCCTGCTACTTGACCTCTGGAACTCTCATCCTCTATCGAGACTTCTTCTAAACATTTGATAAAATATTAACAGGGACCAGCTTCCTCTTCACATCGCCTAGTCGCAGTTGGGTTGACGATCGGATCAAGTACCCAGTTCTTGATGAGATGAGGATTAACAGACTGTAAAAGAGGTTGTTCGATAAGGCTGACTCGTGCGTTTGAGCCTCTGTATATACGATACAGCGCTTCTGTACTTCCCTTCGTAGTCCCTGCATTAATCAATGCTTTTCCCAACTCGACATCTCTAAGATAAGCAGTGGTTAAGAGTCCCCAGCCGCTTATGCCAATCTTCTAGAAGAGATTTAGGCCTAGGGGAAGCTTCATCGATCGAAGGTAGTCTCTTTCCCGATACAAAATAATTTAGAGCGTCAAAGATATCTTGACGTTGTGCCTTGAAGAAATAGAGAATTTCACACACATGTTCCATGGTTTACTGAATAGTTTTGTAGACGGAGTCCCCAAAAAGCATGCAACAACTTATAATATGAGGATGGTATTTGTATACTTCTTCAGTGCCTAGTTGAAGTTCCCCTGAGTCGATCTTCTCCTGGAAGATGTGATTCAATTTGTTGTAGTCACTTTTCGGATGGTTAACAAACCTATGGAAGCGGCAGTACTTGGGATCTTCCATTTCTTGTTTAGTTGGAGGATGTTTGACACGAGGTAGCTTGATGACGTCATCTTGTATCCATACCTCCAAGAGTTCAATCACCTCTTCCACTGGAAAGGGAAAATATGGGAATGGTGGAGTCTCATTTGACATATGTGAAATGAAAGTCAGACGCTTAGATTGTTGATAGTTGTTCCCCGGATGCTTTCTATTTCCACCCTCACCAGTGATTAATTTTAGGTTGGGTCTTTTATTGGAATGACACCTGCTTTTCTGAACATATTTACGAGTTTCTACATTCTGGGAAGATTCAGATCGACTGAGTAAAGCAGCAACAGATCTCTTAGCAGCTTCTGATGCAATATGGGAATTGATACTTTCCAGGAAGGACGCACATAATGAAATCACCTTTTTATTGTGAGGACTCTGATGAGAACGTGCTAAATCCCACAAGTCTTCTTTATGAGTTTGAAGAAGCATCTCTCGATCTTCATGAGCAGACAAGTTAGGTTGGTGGCTACTTTTCCATTCAACACGATCATAAGCTTCATCTTCCTCACCAGGAATAGGAATATGAATCTTGGAAGAAGGACTACTACCATCAGTATTGATCCAAAATAGATTGTTGGTGGTGTTTCCTTCAGAATGAATGCGTGTTGGTTCTTTTGATAGTTGATCCGTGAGGACATTCAAGAGCACAAATACTCCGTCCCGCGTCTTGACAATAGTAGCTTGAGACTCCATAGCCTCGACGAGGGTTTTGAATGAAAGAACGGGTTCATGAATAACATGTGAAGTATTGTCAGTGATGGGAGAAGTAAAATTGGGATTGAGGGTTTCCGAACCATTCCTAAGATCAACCATATTGAGAAATTTAGGAAATTGAAAACGGGATAGGGAAAATTATTTTTTGCAACCGAGAGATCAATCTCCCACTGTGGTCGCCAGTTGTTTGAGGGTAAAAACTGATTCTGCTGTTTTTGGTAAATTTGGGTGTGTTGATGAGAAACGAATTCAAACCCTAAATAAATGTATTGCACATGAGTACTTTTGAGTTCAAGATATCAATCTGTAAGACTCTGTCCTAAACCAAGAAATGGCCGTTCCAGATTCAATTCGGTCACAAGGTGAAGGAGAAGGGTTGATCTTAGGGAGGGAAGCGAAGAAGGTGTTTGAGATCAGAATGTTAAATTATGAAGGTGTGGTTATTTATGACTTGTATCAGAAAATGGTTTCTGGTTACTTGTGTTGATAACACTTGTGTCCTCTTTGTCAAAATAGGTTGAAAACCTATTTATACAAGTCATTTGAGCGCACCCTTGATATCATAGGAAGTGGAGAAAGTTAAGTGATGGAGTAGTGGGGTTTTGTAGGAGATGGTGATCATCACGTGGTCACTCCTTCACCCACTTCTCTCATCGTGTTTAACCGTTCATCTTTTCCTGACACGTTCTTGTGATGAGCGCGTTTCACGCTGCACGATGTAAACCGCCAGACCAGTATCCCAGTAAGTATCCCCTAGTTTGTGACATGTTCGATGTCTCGAGTGAGTGGGTCAAGTCGTGGGACTTTCCGCAAAGAATAGCATACGGTGTTATTGGGTTAAACAACCAAGTTATTTATGGAGCTAATATTCATAAAATATCTTATGTGTTCGATGCATGTAAAGTATCGCTTTTAAGCAAGAATCTCAAGAGAATCGATGTTCATAAAGCATCGTTGTTTTAGAGCTTGATTGAATAAGTCGCGGATTGAGCGTCTTAAAAAGGTGGCATGTCCGACCACCTTCGGGAGATCGATTGAGGGTCGTATGGACGAGCCATCTCTTGGTCGATCGTTTCCTGTGAAAGAGAGGTGGCCCATGATCATTGAGGTATCTCATTGATCACTCAACACTTGATCTAAGCTGTCCGACCATACCAGCAAAGTCGGACGGATGAGATGATTTGCGGCAGATGTTTGCCGCATTCAAATAAGGGTTTGGAAACCATGTGGCCAACCCTAGTTTAGCTAATCGAACATGAGTGTTGGGAGCTAAATAGGAACAGGACGACCGGCCATGTGTGAAGACGGTCCGTTGGCGTGAATATCGACACCTCATAGGCCATCTAAAATCAGATCTAGGCCACTCTATTCAGCCGGCGAAGATGAGTGGTTATGATCGATTTGCGACAAAATCTCATTGCCGCAAACGTGAATTAAGGTTTAGAATGGCCACGACTACTCTAGTTAAATCGAGCGAATCGATGCATCATTGACTTCCCACGGGTAAGTCGATCGAGCAAGAATAATGTTGGGCCGGTGGTGAACTCATGTGCACCTCCTTGATTGTCCAAAACGAGATATAAGCCATCCAACTAGGCTGGCTAAGTTGGATGGTTTTGATCGAGTTAAGACGATAATACATTGTCGCGACCCAAATTAGGGTTTTGAAAACATCGTGTTTTCCCTACCTTGGGCAAACGATTTGTGGCTCTATGGACTGGCCGTGGACTTGCCGATCGAGCAAGGGGGGAGTTGGGCCGCCAGTGTGCATGATGGCATTTCCTTAATCATCCGTAGGAAGATCCAAGCCGTCCAACTAGGCTGGCGAAGTTGAACGGTCGTGATGCTTCTGAGACTCTTTTTAACGGTTTCAGCTCGTTCGAGATATTTTTATGCAGCGCAATCACCCATGTTTGGGGTCAGCGTTCGAAGCACTTGTGGCTGAGGGAATGGGACTCGATCGACTAAGGCACTAGTGGGCCCGCCGGTGGTCACTACTGTGATTTCCTAATTCTGTTAGGAGTAAGCTACGCTTGTTAAATCGTGCGGCCAAGTTGTGTGGCCGTGATCGTTTCTGAGACTGGTATTAACAGTCTAGATTTTTCTTAAGGAATTTAAACGCGTTCGATCGCGCCAGCTTTTAATTAATAGATGTGCGAACGCACTGATCTCTTTGTCAGAGGGTGGTGTAGCCTATGTGGGTGTTTTCATGCAGGTCTCAATACTGACACTTCGGGAGACTTATGCTACTCCGTTGCGAGTGAACATTAATCGTCATGTCATGCTAATATTGAGAGTTCGGCTGGGGAATATAGTATAGGAAAACACTAGGCAGACCATGCATTAGTGAATAATGCTGGTGCAAGATAAAATTTATAGAATATTTAGGATTGTTTCTACATGCACCATTCTGAGTAAATTTTATATACATAAATATATCGAATTGCTCAATACATATATGAGCGAAGAGGCTTAGGCACTCAACACTTTTAAATGGCTCCATTTCATTAGTGAATAACGCAACCAGGAGCTTAAATACTCATTAGGCTCTATATTAGTGAACAATTCATATAGGAGCTTGAGTTTCAATACAACATGAAGAGCGGCATAGGCACTCATCAGAGTTTGATATATTCTTCAATTTCCTTGCGGAATATAGACATATCAAGGTCTACTACTTCCGATTTCGGGTCAGGTAGATAGACTTTTACAATTTTCTCCCTAAACTAAAAACCACCATCGACACTTACCAACACATATTTCGAGAAATATGTAAGTGAGTTAAACTCAGCTCGAAATATCAAATGTGTATAATCAAAGTCTATATAGCTATACTACTTTTGTCTCAAATAGGAGATAGAGTAGATAAACTTTTGAGTGATAGTTGAATTCAACTCTTCATATACCTTTTGTTGATGAAGTTCCACAAGCTCCCCTTAGTAGTTCTTCGTTTTCAATCGATAAACACCGTGAAGTCTAATGCTCAACTATTACTATCCTGATCCGAGACTTAGCTATAAGTAGACTAGAGATCAAGACTTATAGTTTTGGAAACTAAACTTGTGAAACAAGCTTGAGATAGCAACGCTTGCGAGTTCGACCGAGCAGTGCTTAACACATTTGATTTTGACACTCTTTTATCATAGTAGAGAAGGTATCTGCAAAACTAGTGAATTTCTGATCAAAAGCATAACTATCCTCCCATTTCTTTGATTGCTCACTTACATACCCGTCATAAGGTTTTTGATATTGTTAGAGCACTGCTCGGTCGAACCCGCAAGTGTTGCTATCTCAAGCTTGTTTTTCAATGTTAGTGATCAAAAATATAAGTCTTGATTTCTAGTCTACTTATAGTAATGTCTTGGACTAGGATAGATTGTGTAGTTGAGCATTAGACTTCACGACGTTCATCAATTGAAGACGAAGAACTACTAAGGATATTTTGTGGAACTTCATCAACAAAAGGTATGTGGAGACTAAAAATCATCTAAATCCAAATCCAAATCCAAATCCTTTTCCAGTAGCAAGTACCGGGTCGGCTAGAGTGTATCTCATAAATGTATTGCATAGAATAAAACTCATCTATCACTTGGAAAGTCTATTTTTACTCTATTTCCTATATTGAGACAAAAATTGTATTACTATATAGTTGTCGATTATACACATTTGAGATTTCGAGCTGCGTTTAACTCGCTTACATATTTCTCAGAATACGTGTTGGTAAGCTTTCGCTTCAATCAAGTTCATCTTGATCATGTGAAAATCTCCGAGTAACATCTTACATGGTTTGTATGATACAATCATTTGGTATATACTTGGAATGTTTCGTTATGATTATTTCAATAACTTGAAAATTGTTTTTATGCTAATAGTATGTGAAAACTGCTATTGCCATCCTTTAAGAAAGTTTCAGTGATAGAAATAAGAGTTTAGAATACTTAACCATCATTGGATTATAAACATACTGAGCATTCTTGCATTTATGTAATCCATGACCGAAACTAAAGTATGCATACCCGTATGCGTACTTGAAGTTGTGAAATTCCGTGTACTAAGTACTAAGTATGCGTACCCGTTTGCATACTGGCGAACCCAAACTCAGACCGGATACTTAAGTATGCGTAACCGTTTGCATACTTGAGTGGTTAAAGTTCTAAAATCGGTTGGATTATGAACTAATACATTTATATATTAAGAAATGCATCCTTTGCAAACTGTGGCTATAATGTTCATGAATTGATTCGAGAGAATCAAACCGATTTTTCTTCAATTGTGTTATTGTATACTTCTACGGGAATATAACAATTGACAACTCTTTAACTAGTTTCATTTGAGTCAGTTGAACTAGTTATGGTTAAGATGAATAATGTTGATATGAAAGTGTTCATATAACTAACCTTGGTTAACTACTGTTGAGCCAACATGGTGTAGACGTTTAGGTACGGTTACTTAAACCTAAATGAGGGTAAATTTCATTTGTGTATAACAAGCTAAGTTCGATCTCATGGTTGAAATATATTAGATTGAATCTAATCAGGTTTTCATCTAACGGTGAATATTGAATGTGTTGTTACCAAGGTAATTTGTAAACCTTGATTTGGAAACTATATAAAGGAGAACTCTAGCAACTAGTAAACCTAATCCCCGCACCTCCTGTGTGATACTAGTTGTATAAGCTAGAGTCGATTCTCCTTTAACCTTAGGTTTTTAACGAAACCCTGTAGGTTAACGACTTAAAGACTTCATTGGGATTGTGAAGCCAGATCGAAATATTTTATCTGTAGTTGCACGATCTGATCTTGCTGTTTCTATCGTATTTGAGTACTATCTTCTCTAAGATTGGCTCGAGATTTAATCTCTGATCGGCAAGATAAAAATTAGTCACAAACATCTTCGTCTCATCGTTTGTGATTCCACAATATTTTTTTCTCTACTATATGATTAAGATTATTGTGAGGTGATTGATATTTCTAGGTTGTTCTTCGGGAATATAAGTTCGGTATATTAATTGGTTCCTGTTCACCTTGATTTATCAAAAGACGAAACAAAACTAGTAGGTATTTATGTGGCAGACATATTTATCTATTCATATAGACTTTTCTGTGTGAGACAGATTTTTTTATCAAGTCTTCGACTTTGGGTCGTCGCAACTCTTGGTTGTGGATGAGATCAACTAAGGGAATCAAGTGCGTAGTATCTTGCTGGGATCAGAGACGTAAGGAGCACAACTGTACCTTGAATCAGTATGAGATTTATTAGGGTTCAAATACAGACCATTCCGAAGTTCATTGGTAGTAGGCTAGTGTCTGTAGCAGCTTAATACAGTGTGGTGTTCAAATCTGGATTAGGTCCCGGGGTTTTTCTGCATTTGCGGTTTTCCTCGTTAACAAATTCTGGTGTCTGTGTTATTTCTTTTACGCATTATATTTTGTTATATAATTGAAATATCACAAGTTGTGCGGTTGAATCATTCAATTGGTAAATCTAACCTTTGGTTGTTGATTGAAATTGATTGATCCTTGAACATTGGTCTTTGGTGCCATTCAAGTTATTTCTCTTATATTCGATCGGGGTCGCAAATTCCTATTTGTTGATTGTAGATTGAATTGAGAGATAGAGATATAAAACTCTTTGATATACTTTTCTCTAGATTGGGTCTAACTGTCTAGTTGATTCTCTTGAAAGTATATTGAAGTTTGTCTATTCAGATTGCTAAACAAAATATTGGGTGTGGTTGTCAGACCCCCGCTTTTTCAATTGGTATCAGAGCAGGCAAACACTATAAACCTAATAAGTTTGTGTTTGACTGATCCTTAAAGTTTGTCTTCATGGGAAATTTCTTTGGGAAACTTGATCTTGGCATCTGTAACGCATGTCAGAATTCCTTAAAGATTGTTCAGAGATTATGATGGACCAGGCCTTTGGTTTCTCATGATAATCTTGTTCCATCTAAGACTTTGGACAACTTAGATGATAAGAAACAATCTAGAGGAAAAATTAAAAGCTTTTCTAAGAAAGGAAGATTTAGAAAATGTTGTCTATGCTTAAATATATGGAATCTCACTAGATTAACTCTTAATCTTTTTGAGGAATACTATCGCGATGGATCAATTGACAAAGATCTATTTAGAGAATTTGAAAACGTTTTTAGATTCTTAGAAAAACTTAATTCGATTAAGAAAAAGAATTATTCTGATAAACGTTTTGTACCTGTCAAATCATGTATTCATGATGTATGAACTAGGTTTACTACCAACTCATGTGAGATCGATAAAAAGGTATCTGATGAGTTCCATGTAGGTTCTAATTGTCAGAAAAAGTCTTTTCTTGGTCGTAAGAAAAGAAATTCAAAAGGTTATATTAAACCTGGGTATCATCATTACTTTGATTATACTACTGGTACAGTTCACAAATATCAACCGAAAAAATTGCATGAGAATCTCTCTGCACAGGTCGCCTCTTGGTAACAAGCTTGGCTCTACCCCATTTGTATATAACTTGAGATGGGGCAAGTAACGGTTGAGTTATTTTTGTGTTTGGGTTAAATTATTATTTTTTCTTTTCTTTCCAAGGGAAATTAAGGTGTTGAAGTTCTTCCTACTTTCCTTTACTGCATGGTACTGATCCTCTCAGTGTGCGAACCTTGGATTAATAAACCATGCTTTTCTTTTGTGGGTCACGGTTCAGGAACAGATCCAGGCCCATCAGCTAGTATATAAAGGTAGTGGTACGCGTACCCTTCTTCTACCTCCCTTCTCGTCCGCGCACGTGAACTTTTTAGAGTTCATGTGTTTTCTCCATTAATCATCTTTGGAGATCAAAAGGTGAAAAAGATTCTTCAAGGGACATATCAAGTAAGTCTTTTCTTCCACTAATCTCTCTCAATTTCTAAAACTCATGAGGAATTTCAATGTTTCAAAAGAAGGTTCAAAAAACTTGGGTTCTTCATCTTCTTCTAGCATGAACTTACCTATAGATCAAAGTTCTATTATGATAAGATTTGTCAACGATTCATGTGGAAAGGTTTTTGAAAGGATTTCATCTAATGGGTTTATTCTAGAAAAGAAATTGGATTTTGTTAGTGGACATAAAGAAAATTTGGTATGTTTTGAAAAGTTTAATATTGGAAACATCTTTGATGGTCTTAGTGAAGGTTTTGACACTCTTACAAGGATCTTCTGTGCTAACATCTATGATGTTAATCATGATGACATGGAATTCAATACCATGATAAATAGACAAAGGATTCTTGTTAATAGATACTTGATTCAAGGATTACTAAAATTCCCCTAGGGAGTTTTTGCCTTCCAAGACCTAGTTGTGAAAGACCATCTTATGAATCCATTTCTAATGGTCTTTGTGGTAAGAGTGTTGATTGGAATGAAGGGAAATTTCCTACTACTCATTTTAGTCTTGCCTTGATGTCTTTTGGAAAACTTGGTATCTCTAATCTTTGTCCCTCCACGATTGAGAATTCTCGTTGGGGTCGTGAGTTTGCGGAGTTGGTCTATTTCCTTGAGTTGGGAACTCAAAGTCTCGACATTTGTGGGTTTATCATTTATCAAATGTTGTCGATGACTTCTTCCAACAAGAAGTTAGGCTATCCTTGCTTGATTGAGCGAATTTGTCACAACTTATCCATTGATCCCATTGTCCACCCCATTGGAACTCCCAAGATTGTCCGCCCTTGTACTTTTAAACGTATGAAGGAAAATGCTTGCAAGAGACAAAGATGTGACACTCCTGTTGGCTCGTATGATTCTTCCTCCATGAAGCTTCTTCATCAAATTCACGAGGGTGTTTGTAAAATTGATGCCAAGGTAAGGAGTGTGCAAGAACAATTACATGTGATTTCTACTAAGTTCCCTGAAATCAAGGAAGACATGTATAAGATTCATGCCATGTTTATGGTCTCCGATGATGAAGATGGTGATTAGATTTTCATGCTTTATCGGTTTTGTTTGGTTTTTTAGAGTTTGTCTTGATTTATGTCTAGGAAACTTCTTATGAGAATTTATTCTTATGTTTTTAAGAAGGATAACTAGGGTTTGGAATAGACATTATTGTGAGTACACATAGCTATTGCCAACGTTTTCATCTTGCAGTGCTTTTAGATTTATTTATTTAAATTCTAAAGTTTATTTGGAAGATGATTTTTGCAGTATTAATCTTTATGGTTTTATATATTGAAAATTGTTATGGGATATGTTGTTTACGTCCGTGAACCTTGACTGTCCCATACTTGTTCATAGTTAACTCTATTATATGTCGGTATGAAAGTATTGATAAAAGATAGAATGAACTTTTGACTACAAAAGTTAAGCCTTTTATGTCATTATGCAAATATTGATGGAAGAAAGGATGAACTTTTGTTTACAAAGATTAAGTCCATTACATGTCATTGTGCAAATAGTGATGAAAAATAGAATGAATCTTTGATTATTCCACAATATTGGCCTTTCCCTGATCCACATCTTTGTGCATATACTGTGTTGCTCCGTAAGTTCTCTTATGTTGAGCATGACCAATTGAATTGATCATTTTCCTTGTGGTTAATTAAATTGAGATTTTTGGATACAAATTCATATTCTTATGTTATTTTAATGTCCAAAGAAATCCTTGTTTTCGTGTAAAAGCAAGGTCGTTCTTGTTGTTTTTTCGGGAATGACATTTTATGGGGGAGAGTTTTTAATTAAACTTGTGCTTAATTGCCAAATATTTGTGGAGAGTACGGTTGTGGAATATTGTAGGGGTTATCTTGTATCTTTATAAACTCCTTGATGAATACACTAAGTTTCGACTATGTGAAATCATCGAAACAAGTTAGTATGTTGTTCTATTTTGGTCATGAAGTATCTCTATTAAAATTTCATGAGGATCCCACTAGTTTTCGTACCTTTGCCAATTTATATTGACAAAAAGAGGGAGAATCAATGTGTAGTTCACACTACAAATACATGTGGTTTACAGATCATTATGTAAAGAGGAGTGGTTTTCATTGTGAGATAAAGTATTGACTAAGGGGGAGTGATACATATCACCATAGTATTATTGTCAAAGTTGTGATACAATTGAACTTTGATGTTGTGTAATAACACTATGACACTGTATAACAATAATTGAGAACATCTGTTTTCTTACTGTTATGGCTAAAGATCTTCAACAACTATGATGATGAGTTGAAAACGTTCAGAATCACTGGAGTACTTGGAGTGACGAAGAATTAAAGGAGTGTTGAAGAACCAAGGAAATCAAGCATTTGGATGAGAAACTACAAAGTTTATTTATTTTGTAATCCATATGTATTGATAGTTTTGTCACTAAAATCGACAAAGGGGGAGATTATTAGAGGACTGCTCGGTCGAACTCGTATGCGTTTCTATCTCAAGCATGTTTGTCAATATTAGTAATCAAAACTATAAGTCTTGATTTCTAGTCTACTATAGTTAAGTCTCGGACTAGGATAGAAAGTGTAGTTGAGCTCAAGAACTCCATGGCGATCATCATACAAAGACGAAGAAATACTCAAGGAACTGGTGGAACTTCATCGACTAAAAGGTATGTGGATACTTGAACTTATATATCACTCAAAAGTATATCTACTCAATTAGGCGATCCTTAGGGAAAATCTAGACTGTTAAGATCAGTCTTAAGAAACGATCACGGCCACACAATTTGGCCATGCAATTCAACAAGCCTAGTCTACTCATGGCAGAATTAGGCGATCATAACAATGACCACGGGCGGTCCCACTAGTGTCCCGACCGAGCAAATCCCATCTAGAACATCCATATCGCTTCGAACGATTGACCCTAATGTGGGTGATCGCGTTGTTGGCAAAACATACTCAAACGAACTAAGACCGTCAAAAACGGTCTCAAAACCCATCACATCCGTCCAACTTAGCCAGCCTAGTTGGACGACGTAGATCGCATCTCGAACGATCAAAGAAGTATTGGCGTGTTCACTGGCGGCTTAATTTATCCCTTAGTCAATCGACCTGCCCACGGCAAGTCCCGGGAGTGTTAAAACGTTTTCCCAAACTAGAGCAAACGTGCTATTGCAAAACCCTAGTATGGGTTGCGACATCATACAACTACCGCAAGTTGATCGTGTCCGTCCATCTTCGCCAGCCTGGTAGGACGACCTAGATCCAGTTTCAGATGGCCAATGAGGTGTCGTCGCGTTCATCGTCGACCCAGCTCCACCCTTGGTCGATCGACTTTATCATGGCAAGCCAAGAGCGTATAGAATTATTCACCAAAATTAGGGTGAACGCACTGCTTTGAAACTCTAATTGGTGTTTGAGGCATTATGTTACTGCCGCAAATCGATCAAGACCATCCATCTTCGCCAGCCGAATCGAGTGGTTTGGATCTAATTTTAGATATGGCCCAAGAGATGTTAGCATATTCACCAACGGCTCGTCTTTGCACATGGCCAATCGTCCTGTTCGAATCAGCGCCCAGCGCTTTGATTCGACTAGCCAAAACAGGGTTGGCCGTGCGGGCCCTAAACCCTAAAATTAAATCAACGGCAGTATGCAACTGCCGTAAATCATCTCCGCCGTCAAACTTCGCCAGACGAGTTGACTGGCCAAGATTTGATTTCAAGTGACCAACAAGATGTCGTTGTGATCACCATCCACTCTTCTTTCATGAGGGACAATTTGCCAAGCAACAACTAGTTCATATGGATCCCAAACGATCGCCCAAAGGTAACTAGTTGTGCTGCTTGCATGTAATTCAACAACAATCATTAACTGCCGCAAATCACCTCAGCCACTCAACTTGGCTAGCCGATTTAGGCGGTACATATCTATAGGATTTTAGAATGGCTACCAGTCGCCACTATCCTATAGGAACTGACCGGCCACTCCTTGGGATGCGTGCGTAGCACCCACCAGCTCCCTGAAAAAAGGGGGTCATGCTCCTTTTGACACGCTCAATCCGTGACTGATTTGATCGAGCTCTAAAACAACGATGCTCCATGCACATCGATTATTTGGAGCTGCTTGTTTAAAGCGATGCTTTACGTGCATCGAATACATACTATATTTCATGAATATCGGCTTCACAAAACCTAAAGAGTTATGTGATGTTTTCAACGTAAAGTCCCACGACTTGACCCATTTACTCGAGACATCAAACATGTCACAAACTGGGGGATACTCACTGGGGTATTGGTCTGGCGGTTTACAACGTGCGGCGTGCAGCACGCCCATTACGAGAAAGTGTCAGGAAAGACGGACGATTAACAACAATGGGAGTAGTGGGTGAAATCTTGATTAGTTCTCCCTCATAATGGAAACATGGTGATCACCACTCTTTACACAACCCCACTTCTCCACTGCTTAATCACCTCCGCTTACCACTAGATCAGGGCGTGCGCTCAATGACTTGTATAAATAGGATTTCAACCTATTTCAACACAACATAAGTGTTATCAACACAAGTATCCAGAAAACACCAAGAACTGATAGCTTACTGTTGATCGTGGTTTTTAGCTTAGGGTAAAAATCGTGAAACCTTGCATCTGATGTGACGTCACTCTGCAAGAAAACGGTATCGTGAGTTCTAACCTCTCCACCGGCATATTTATTGATCCATTCAATATATTTACATGAAATTTATCCAGACTGGAGAATGTAGCAACCATCCCAAACACTCTGTAAAATTCGGCACCTCGCCAAAACAAGACTCACTGAGTACTTTCATGTGCAATGTTCCCCGGCATAACCCTTAATATCGGTATGGCATGACAGATTTATGTTCACTCGCAGTGGAGTGGCATGAACCTCCAAGTACCAAAGTTAAGGCCATTGCACAAAATGCTCAGAAGGAAAGCACACTGCATTCTGTAAATAAGGATTTTTGTGGCAGCATACAAAATCCAGCCAATTATTGTGATAACTCATAAAAAACTCATAAATTCGACTAACTTGCAAAAATTAGGGTTTCGCCCCCCGCGTAACACATTAGACCCCTTGGTCAAAACTATGCTTAACCAAACTAGGCAATTAAATCCGCCGCAGCCTTAAAATAGGTTGCCATACTAAGTTGGCTTCCCAAAGCCCGCGCCAACATGCCAATCGGCATGCAAAACCCCCCAAACGCGCGTGCCAGACGCACATGCCAATCGGCATGCCAAACATGCCAACCAGCATGCCAAACCCGCAAAACGCGTGTCAGATGCACATGCCAAATCGACATGCCAAACATGCCAAGCAGCATGCCAAACTCGCCAGACGCACATGCCAAATCGGCATGCCAAACATGCCTAGCAGCATGCCAAACCCGTGCCAGACGCACATGCGAAGCAGCATGCCAAACCCGTCAGACGCACATGCCAATCGGCATCCCAAACATGCCAAACAGCATGCCAAACCAGCCAAACGCGCGTGCCATACGCACATGTCAATCGGCATGCCTAACTTGCAAAACGCGCATGCCAGGTGCACACGCCAAACGACATGCCTAACTTGCCAAAAAACGTGCATGCCATGCGCACATTCCAAACGGAATTCCATATACGCTAGTTAGGGTTTCGTCATGCTAAACCCTAATTTAGATAAAGTTGCCAGGCGCCGACAGAAGGTAGCCATAATCAACGGCCATCCTTCCTCATGAGATGCAATCTCAGCCATCCAAGTTCTCCACCGAGCTGACAGACTTGTGGCAACTTTCAAGAGACCAGCCGCCTAAAATTAATGGTCATGGATACGCCAAGCGCCACTTGCACCACCATGCCACTGGTATGCACGAGCCATGCCATCCATACCGCATTGCTACTGACATGCACCAAAAACGCCACTGCGCCATCTTTAGGCGCCGACGCAAGGTTGCCACAATCAACGGCTACCCTTATTTCATAAAGACGCGATCTCAGCCATCGAAGTTCGCCACCAATCCGGCGACCTTGTGGCAAGTTTTAGGCGACCAGCCAAGACGAGCCTAATAGCATCACATGCTATTTACCTGCGGCAAGCCTCTCAATTTCAACTTTCCACACGTAGAAAAGTGCTACATGTTCTCCACGAAAACACTCGAGACATCAAAACATGTCACAAACTGGGGGATACTCATCAGGGTATTGGTCTAGCGGTTTACAGCGTGCGGCGTGCAATACGCCCGTTACAAGAAAATGTCATAAAGTGGGGTGGTTAGTAATGGCAAGAAGTAATGATGAAACGTATCCTTCATTGTGGGAACATCAATTCCAGGCGTTATCCGTTACTCCCTTCTTCCACTACTCAATCGTTTACACTTTCTACGAGACCAGGGTACGTTTTGTTGCGACTTATATAAATAGGTCTCACCTATTTCCACCGAACAACAATTTTTGGTCAGGAGAACAATACAACATTTAGAAATCACCTGATATCTTTTTCATTCATCTAGGAAGTCCAATTTTCTGATACAAGTCACAAAACACCCACACTTCCAGAACGACGATTCTAGTCTCAATACTTTCTTTGCTTCCCTCCCTACGACCAACCCTTCTCCTTCACTTTGTGACCGAAGCAAGTCTGGAACGGCCATTTCTTGGTTTAGGCCAGATTTGTATAGATTGATCTCTCGAATCAAAAGTACTCCCGTGCAGTACATTTTTTAGGGTTTAGACTCGTTTCTCATCCATACACACGAATTTACCAAAATCAGCAGAAACCATTTTTACCCACAAACAATTGGTGACCATATTAGGAGATTAATCTCTCGGTTACAATATCAACTTCCAACTCCAAATTTCATTCTTCAACCCAGATATCAAGATGGTAGAAGCGAACGACCCAGGGTTCAACGGCTCAGTTGTCAGTTATTACACGATGAGGAATGATTGGGGACTTCTCACAGTCCAGACGGCGTCTCCCACAAAACTCGGACTTACACCCGGAATATCCATTTTGTTGGGAGATCCTAAAAGCGAGTAAGTCTTGTTAGACAAAGTACATAATCTGCTAGTTCAATTTTTCACGTCGATAATAGGAACCGATAGCCATGTCATCCCCAAAAATTTCATCCCATAATTTCTACCGTCATACAAAATTCACGGTTCCATGACTCTCCTGAAATATTTGTGCTACTAGCATTCATGATCAAAACGGCATTATTCTAAAATTCATTTGAAAGAATAATCCAAAACCCTCATAGGTAACAATTATCTATCAATCCAAAAATCAAACCATAAACTAGGCGTTTTGTTTTCCTTTCAAAATAAACAAAATCATAAGCAAAAAGAAGATACTCAAGGAAAATCATTCAACAATGGATTTCTATTCTTATAGAAAGCCTCCTTCGCGTTTTGAAGGGCCGCCTGTTTCAGCTTCAACTCCTGGGACAATTTCTCGACTTCTGCCTCCTGTTGATTAATCAAATCCGCGGAAGGACCGCCATCCGCTTCAACCTGCAACCTTTGGACCTTAGAAAGACTTTCACAGAACCCAGAGACGTTGAACTCAAATCCCACGCACACGTCCCGTGAAACTTCCATCCTGAGATTACATCTTCAGAAACAGTTTGTCCAGTCACATTACACATGTCATGAATCAAAGATAAAGATTTTTCCACGCGCTTGACCAGTGAAAACTGGCTAGTGATCTTTTTGGATGTGGCAATATGTCCATACCTTTCCCATATCTTGGTATACAGCGCCTCATACTTAACTGGTACGCTGAAACCTCTAATCATCACGTGACCTTCATGAGGAGTCAAAAATGGAGGGTCAAAAGTGGCGCCTGCAATTGATTCCAAGACTAGCAGGGGTTCCTTAGAAACAATCACACCTGCAACCATAAGAGCGTTTCCTATCATCATGGACACATCAACATCTTCACGACGATCAATCTTCATCTCCAGATTACCAGCGGGTACGATTTCCATGATTGGAGACACAATTATATCTTCATTGTCGTAAATCTCCATATCATAATTATTTTCAGAAGCGGACTCCTCCTGTAAACACCACCAATTGAATATTTGTTCGGTATAAATAAATATTCCAAGAGGAAAACGTGTGGGCGACTCACCGAATCATCTGTGGGCCCACTAAGATTGGAAGAGGTATCGCTGCCCCGCTCTGAAGAACTCCCCCCATCACCGTCAGACTCTGAGTTTTCTTCTTCTTGATCTTCCTCTTCACTGCTGAGAGGCTCCCCCCATCGCCGGACTTTTCTTCATAAGGCATCACTTTTTGGCCACTTGCAAGTCTAGTAAAGGCGTTTATCTTGTTGAGAACCTGAATCAAAAGGAAAAAGATGTTCATTGGAAACAATTCAGAATATTTATGCAAGACGACCAAATCAGAAAGAAAATCATACATACTCGTATATTGGAAGAACTAAAAGTCACAAGAGCCGTTGAATCCGACTGAAAACCACCCGCATGGATTTTAGACCTTCGTTCCTTTTTCTAGAGACTGTCCGCATCCGCGCTGGGAGATTTCCGCTTAGCCGTAGGAAACTCCCTTAACAATGGATGTTCCGCCAAATCCGCAGAGGAAGGCTTGCCACAGGGATCTTTCATCACGTCATTCACAAACCCACGGAGGGAGAGAAACTCACCCTGCCAGAACACATTGTATTTGGAGGTCGTCGAGGACTTCGTTCTGAGAGCAGGAAAGGAAGGTTTTTACCCGGTGCAAAATACTGGCATCAAGAGAAGCTGACAATAATTCTTTTGGAGCCGCCGACTGACGAAGAAATGGGACTCCTTGGTCAAAACCCATATGCCGAGAAACCCTGTCAATATTATAAGGATTCGCCTCATAAGATCCTCTGAAGAAAGATAACACGTGTCCAGGTGTACAACTTCGCATTAATATGATTTTTCCATCATATTCTCTCCAGCAGAAAGCAAAGTCATATTTGGGGTAGCAGCGAAAGTGTTCGGCTGAACTATGGACGCATCGACCGGAGCCCAAGGACGAAACTTAACTGCATACGCATTCTCGATGAGCTTCGACCCGGATTTTGGACGCTTTTTCAACCAGCGGAGTATCCTGGAACCGCCGTAGGAGTTAGGAAATGAAGTCGGCGGCTTAGAAGCGTAATTTTTGAAATTCTCCCACAACCACGTTTGAAGAAAAGTGATGTGGACATACGAGTCTACTTTCATATGACCATTAGAAGCATACATGTTCGCGGTCAAGTGATCCATATGGGTGTAAAAAGATCCAAGAAACAAGACGCCGATGGGGAGGAAAACACCTTTCGCCAATTTGATGGCCAGTTTGATGAGCTCTTGTCTTATATCCTTCTTGCCAGAGCCATCATCAAGAATATCTCTGGATAACCACAGAGCCAAAAATGCAGCGACATGGAGCGTACTGTTTATCTGATCTGGCTCCAAGTATTTCGAGAACCACTCAGACACCCACCAGCTGTAGAAGCACTTCGTTTCGTAATATTTTCGAACAAACCCTGCCGACTTGGAGACGAGAGTGGCACGCATTTCCTCTTCCTCATTAGACAAAGTAATGTTAAGGTTCCCTGTTATTGGAAGATTCAGCAGGACGGCTACACTCTCTAAAAAAATAGTCATTTCACCCCACCTGCATATGGCCGTATGAGTATCCGGAAACCATCTGGAGATAAAAGTGACCAAGCCCACGATGTCCTTCCTGATTTGAAGTGTTGCAGAAGCCATGACCGCATTGATGATTTTCGCCCTGGTCAGAGTGTCTCTTACGCAGTCTTGACTTATCATGAACCGCATCCATTCATCAAAAGAACGCAATGGACTCTGACAAGCCCTGAAGTCAATAGGAGAAGCAGGATACCCATTTTTCTGAAGACAAAACTGTATCAAGCGTCTTGGCCGAACTGATGGGGCGTCTCCTTCATTTTCTGAACCGCTCATAAGGATAGCCACATATTTGGGATGGTTTCTTTTAACTGCGGCATACTGTGTAAAGAATTCGTCATCCGTGTTGGGCTTGTAGTTGCTAACGTTTTTTGACATAGCGGCAGGACTATTCTCAGGCGACATCCTAACAAAACTTTCTTATACTGCTTTCACTTTCAAAGTAACTACAACGGAGCAAAACGAATAAAAGTTACTACCAAAAAAAAAGGTGCATGAAGACTACATTATCACCGGCAAAGAATCTATTTTGGTCGCAAGCCAATTTATTTTGGTCGCAAGTCATAGCACACGTATCAAAAAGGAACACGCATAGCCAAAAGAGTGGGAACTGATACTCGCTTCAACGAGCCATATTTTTCCGCGGGAAATGTGCCCCTAGCCAAAACCGTGTCTCGCGGAAGGAAGTATGATCTCGACCAAAGAGAGAGAGTGTCCCACCACAAAAATTACGTATACGGCCACAAAAGGGAAAGGAAACCTTAAAGATAGGTTTTCATGGGATAAGAACTAACGGCGGACACCCATCCGTGCACGCCTACTTTGCATAATAATGGGCTTCCTTACGGTCATTGTGACGCCTAATATTACTACTATACTGCTAGTAGAGAAGAATCATTCATACAAGAATATTTATACGGGTTTATGGAGGATATGCCTATGTCTAGGGTTTACACCAACACGGAAGATCAAACAAAAGAAGAAACATTGAGAAACATACCTAAAATACGTTCGCCTACTTTTGCTGCTGCTCTCTATGCGGATCCAAGCCTTTTCAGCTAGCACCAAGATATGAAAACAAAGCAAACAATAAGAAATTAAGAAAGATAGGTAACGCCTTTTATAGGCATGGTGTTTTGGAGTTCGACTAGGGAAAGGTTTCTCTTTTGGGACACGCACGAAATAAGGCAGTTGGGCCCGCGGCGTTGACATTCCATGGCCTAATCTTCACGGGCAAGCCAATGCTACGCCAACGCTCCATGGCTACGTCTCTACCACTCCTAGCCGACGCCATCTCTGCCCACTCCAAGCTAGCCGCACCATCCACCATGCTACGGACGCAGCCAAGCCATCAACACCACACCAGCACCAACAGTCCGCGTTCAAGCCCCGTGCTAAAGTTCCGCGTCCAAGCCAAAGGCCATTTCGGTTATTCCGCGTCCAAGCTAGCCGCACCACTCCGCGGACATCCTAAGTTAGCCATTCAAAGCAGCGTCATCCGTCATTCCAAGCTAGCCGCACCCATCCGCTACTCCAGCTAGCAGCGCCATCCTATCCATTTAAAGAAGCGCCATCTCCACTAGCCAAGGAAACGCCATCATGGTCGTTCAAAGAAGCGCCATATCCATACGTTCTATGACCTAGCCAGATAGCGCCATTCACCGGTTCACGGACCAAATTGCAATGACATCTCTGTCAATCAGTAGCCAAAATTTAAGCGCTGACGCCAACACCATATGGCCAAGTTGGAATTACGTAGAGCCGCCAACACGGATTCCCCATGCCTTCCACCAAAGGTTAGTTGAATATCATTGGCAACCTTTTGATGTCTTGCTCTTTCGATTTTACTCTTGTCTGTCACCATCTCATGCTTACCCCGCAACAATGCCACTGTCACGTGTTAAGCAGGGGACTTAATGTTGATGGTGGTTTTTAGCTTAGGGTCAAAATCGTAAAACCTTGCATATGATGTGACGTCACTGATAGATGCATTTATGTGTCTAATATAGCCCAATTGTATATTGTGTTAGTACCCATTTTTGTACTTATTATGGCTTTTTATGTCCCTGTAGGTATTTCTGGAGAAATAAGCTTTTGCGGCGAAATTGGCTAAAAAAGTGGTTTTTGCGCTCGTGGGAGAAAATTACTATACGGACTCTCACTTTGGATAAGGGTAACATAATTACTAAGGGGTGACCCATTTCCAGGCATCTGCTAAAGGGAGACCGGTACTGGATAGGGGAAGGTCACATTTCTTCACGTTTTCAAAAATGCATTTTTGGCGGGAAAATGCATGCAGCGAGGAGCAGATTTGGAGATCGAATTTCTACATGATTTTAGGAGATTCAATGGCTGTATTTGGTACGTATGGACTCTACAAGACTCAACAGGTCTGTTACAATCGATTGGACCCAACCAATTGGGCTGGAATGGCCGAGAGAGGGTTTCAAAGTCTCAACAGAGAGACGTGTTCTGTTTCAAGTTTAGAAGATTTTTGAGAGATTTCTGGAGGACTTTGACGCCAGGATATGGATGTACCTGGTCCTGTTCAAGTATTATTTGGAGTTTGGAGAGTTTAGATAACTCAGAAGAGGTCAGAAGACGCGTACAGGGAGGATTGAAGAGATATATTCTCTTAACTGCACGGAGAAGAAATCTTGAATTTATACGAGATATTTGGGGTCTGTGGGATATATAAGAGTGGTTTCAAGTCATAAAAAGGGTTAAAAAACCTTAGGAGAGAGTTTAGAGTCGAGGAGAGCCGAGGAGAAGCGATTACAGAGAGTTACAGTGCTGCTGCTGCTGCTGTTCGAGGAGGAAGAAGAAGAGGAAGAACAGACCAGCTAAGGCAGTCGTTCTTCAACAGTCTTAAAACAGAAACAAGTGTCGTTGTTTTACAGCAACAGAAAACTATCTTTTAAATTTCAGCACTTACCCCTTTGTAACAGTGACGCTGTAACACTTCTGCAGCGTTGCTAATTCCTGTTTCATCTTATATACATCAATAAAAACACCTATTTTAGCCATGAATTTATCTTGTGAGTGTGTTTTTGGGATGAGGAGCTAAACCCATTAGCCGAGACGACGGAGGAAGCCATTGATCCATATTGATAGGTATAATTCTAATTTTATTATTTATTGCAATATTATTATTTGCATGGAATTGAATTTGAAATATTAGTTTTTATTGAATAGTTGTGAATTATTTTGATGAAGCATGCTGGGTTTTAAAAACTTTTGATGTTTTATACTTTGTGATTACAATTATTACTTCAAAAATATATTTGAGGCAAATATTAGAATTATTTTTAAAGATAGAATTGCATGAATATTATTTAGAGTTTAATATTTATTTGGTCAATGGTGGAATCCTAGTCTTGGTATTTTTCTCCAAAACTTTGAATTATTTAATTTAGTTGCCTGTTTAATTTAAATCTATAAAAATTGTTTTCTTCACAAGTCTGAAAAGAACCTGTTTACCACTACAACTACAATCACTACTTTTGATAAACCATCAAATTTTAGCGCCGCCGACGCGGACCTGTGTTTAGTTAGCATGTTTTAGATTTATTTTTTTTTATTTATTTTTTCTTCTTTACGTTTCTTTTTTTTTGTCTTTTTCTTTCAGATTCTTGAAGTTGGAGCAAAAGAAATTTTTGCCAAAGTTTTTGGTGGACATTTAAAGACGTGGAGTAAAAGGCAAAGCAAAAGGAGCAAAAGAAGAAGAATTTTTTTTTATTTTTTGATAAAAAGAGAGAAAAAAAAAGAGAGACATTTTTATTTTTGTAATTTTTTTTAGACTTTCTTTTCTTTTGTATTTTTTTTTATGGACTTTGGACATTAATGTTGGGACATTTTTATTTTTATTTTTAAACCCTACGGAAGGGTATCCTTAAATATAAACTGTGTGCAGGGAAGGACGACGATTACGATATCGTCTCGGCCCCTCGGGTTCGCACACGACATAGGAATCGTGGCCCGAGTCGACAATAACGGTTCATCCCCCGTCTGGTACGGGAGGTAAGTCCAATCGAAACACTCGCGAATCTCCTGCAAGCGGGTTACTATATTCCTTAAGGTGATAATTGTTTGAGGATGAACCAGACTGTTTTTATATTCCTAGTAAAGGGCAAGGCCTGGCCTAAACAAGATAAGGGTTCGGATTTCATCACCGCTCCCTTCTAGCCCGCCTTAGGAAAACGAAACCTAAAGCGAACCTAAGCCTAAAATTTGGACTAGAAAGAGACCTATAGGGTATCGAGCTTAACAGGACAATCATTCGAAAAATATTGGTTACTCTTTTAAGCACACCTCGAAGTTCATGACGGTTTCTGCGAGTTGAATGCGTGACTGCGCCGCATTGGATCGGTGAGGTTTTGGGTATCAAAGCTCCACTGAGCTTCCCTCGCCTCGATTCAACTTGCTTTAACTCGGATTGATTCCAGAGGGGTTTGCTCAAATTGTAACGAATTCCCTTTCGAAGGATTAGAAGCTGGTCTAGAAACAATCTAAGTGGAGCCATCATGCTTGTTGTTTGCTAGAAATCTTTAGGTTTGCTGTGGTAAAGTCGAGTCAGCCTGCTGTGTGATTGCTAGAACCTTCCTATTAGGATTTTTTTTTTATTTTTTTGAATTCTTTTTAGTGTATGCCCGATTTTGTTAATAGGGCTTGGAAAAGAGATACTCTAGGTCGATTGATTAGCGAAAAACCTAGTAGTTCTTCTGATTTAAGCAGGGAGCTCGAAGAGGAGAGCCCTGTTTTTGGAAACTTCAGTTTTGAGAATCTGTCTCTTCGTGAGGAAAGTATCCCTAGTACTTCTGTTGTGCCAGCGATGATAACTTTGAAAGATTACATGTTCCCAACTAAGACCAACCGATCTTCATGCATTAAATTTCCAGCCACTACGGCTAATTTCGAGATAAAACCTAGTATTCTTCAGATGATCCCTATATTCTTAGGAAAGGATGATGAGAACCCTTATTTTCATATTAGGGACTTTGAGGAAATTTGTGGGACAATTAGAATAAAAGACCTTACTGATGAAGTCTTGAAACTTAAAATATTTCCTTTTTCCTTGAGAGATAAAGCCAAGACCTGGCTGAACAACCTACCATCTGAATCCATTGAAACATGGAAGGAACTTATTGCTGCTTTATCTAGAAGGTTAGAAGCTTTGTAAATGGTCCAGTCTAAAAATAGGTCCCTTGTTGAACCTAATAGAGCCTCTCAAGTCTCTAGTTGTGGAATAGAGCCCGATAATTCATTTTGGGAAGGTCAGGTTAGTGAAGAGCAAGCCCATGCTGTCTATAACAATGCTAGGTTTGAGAACCGTCAGAAGTTTGACCCATACTCAGAAAACTACAACCCTGGTTGGAGAAACCATCCTAATTTCTCTTGGTCTAAGGGCCAGAGTCAAGGCCAGTCTAGCAATTCTCAGCCTCCCCCAGGTTTTGGTTTTAAGAACTCTTCAGGTCAAACCCAGTTTCAGAACACTTCCGAGAAAAAGATCTCTACCTTAGAGGATACTCTCACTATGTTAGCAAATAACCATGAAATGTTAACAAAGAACCACATGAGCTTTCAACAAGAAACTAGGCAAGAATTGAAGAATAATTCCCAGAGTCTTGCCAAATTAGAACTTCAAGTAGGAAAAATAGCTAAGTTCATAAGTGAGAGAGAAGATGGAAGGTTCCCTAGTCGTACTGATCCCAACCCAAAAGGAGAGAAATCGTACAATCATGTGAATGCTGTCACAACCCTTAGGAGTGGAAAGAAAGTTGACAACAAAGTTGCCATGCCTGATAGTGAACATGCTGTAGTTCACCCTGCTGAGCCAGAAAATGAGGAGACTGATAGAGTCTCCAAAGAGACCAATGAGGGTCATGTTAAGCCCGGCTTTGTTCCCAGAGCCCCGTTTCCCCAGCTGCTAGTTCCGACTAAGAGGGAGTCCAACTTTAATGATATATTGGAGGTTTTTAAGCAGGTTGATATCAACCTTCCATTATTAGATGCAATTAGGCAGATTCCCTCTTATGCCAAGTTCCTTAAGGACTTGTGTACGCGAAAGCGTAAGCTCAGTGTCCAGAAGAAAGCCTTCATAGCTAGTCATGTGAGTTCTATTATTCAGAATACCACTACTCCTAAGTATAAAGACCCAGGGTCCCCTACCATTGCTTGTACAATAGGTAAGTACCGTGTTGAGAAAGCTTTGCTTGACTTAGGAGCCAGTGTGAATTTACTTCCATATCATGTGTACCTTAAGCTAGGACTTGGTGAGATGAAACCTACCCAGATGACACTTCAGTTAGCTGATAGGTCCGTTAAAATTCCTCGTGGTGTGATCGAGGATGTTCTCATAGAGGTTGACAAGTTTATTTATCCAGTGGATTTTGTTATCCTAGATACCCAACCTGTCCCTGACCCAGAGAACCAAATACCAGTGATTTTAGGTCGCCCGTTTTTAGCTACATCCAATGCGATCATTAACTGTCGAAATGGTATTATGAATTTGTCTTTTGGTAATATGACTATTGAGCTGAACATTTTTAATATTAGTAAGCTACCCTCTGAACTAGATGACTCGAATATAGAAGAGGTGAACATGATAGGAACATTAGTCGAGGAGTCATTACCAAACACTTTGTTAGAAGATCCATTAGAAAAATGCCTAGCTCACTTTGGGATTGATTTTGATGATAATGTAATTAATGAGGTGAATGCTTTGTTAGATTCAACCCCTTTGTTAGATACTAGTAATGGATGGAAACCTAAGTTCGAACCACTACCAGTTTCTAAGTCTACCCTAGTTCCTTCTTTAGAAGAGCCTCCTAAGTTGGACCTAAAACCATTGCCAGATACCCTGAAGTATGTGTTTTTAGGCCCGTCTGAGACTTTACCTGTGATTGTTTCTTCCGACTTGGATAGAGATCAGGAAAGTAGGCTAGTAACCGTCCTTCAAAACAACAAGGAAGCTTTAGGGTGGACCATAGCAGACATTAAGGGTATAAGTCCTACTGTTTGTATGCATCAGATCTATTTAGAGGAAGACACCAAACCTTCTAGGGAGATGCAACGTCGACTAAACCCCAATATGAAAGAAGTAGTTCGAACTGAGGTTCTTAAGCTATTAGATGCAGGAATTATCTACCCTATTTCAGACAGTAAGTGGGTCAGCCCCGTTCAGGTTGTTCCCAAGAAATCTGGTATTACTGTAGTCCAGAATGATAACAATGAGTTAATCCCGACCGAGTGACCACGGGTTGGCGTGTTTGTATTGACTATAGGAAATTGAACAAGGTCACTAGGAAGGACCACTTTCCCCTTCCCTTCATCGACCAGATGCTAGAGAGATTAGCTGGACATAGTCACTACTGCTTTTTAGATGGCTACTCTGGATATAATCAGATCGTTATTGCCCCAGAAGATCAGGAGAAAACCACTTTTACCTGTCCCTTTGGTACCTTTGCGTATAGACGCATGCCTTTCGGGCTATGTAATGCCCCTGCGACTTTTCAGCGTTGCATGATGAGCATATTTTCTGACATGGTAGAACGGTTCTTAGAGGTCTTTATGGATGATTTTTCAGTGTTTGGTTCGTCTTTCGATGAGTGCTTGCATCATTTGTCATTAGTTTTGACTAGGTGTAAGGAAAAGAATTTAGTGCTTAATTGGGAGAAATGTCACTTTATGGTTCGTTCAGGAATTGTTCTAGGCATATTGTATCTTCAAAGGGTATAGAGGTGGATAGAGCCAAAGTTGACCTTATTAAAACTTTACCGGTCCCAAAAACCGTAAGAGATATTAGGTCATTCTTAGGACATGCTGGTTTTTATCGTCGTTTCATTAAGGATTTTAGCTTGATGTCTAGACCTCTTTGCAATTTGCTTGCAAAAGATGTTAAGTTTGTTTTTGATGATGCTTGTTTAGAGGCTTTTGAGAAGCTTAAGTCATTACTCACTACCCCCCCATAGTCCAGGCACCCAACTGGAACCTACCCTTTGAGATCATGTGTGATGCTTCAGATTATGCTATTGGTGTTGTGCTAGGTCAGCGAGAAAATAAGTTACTTCATGTGATTTACTATGCTAGCAAAACTCTGAATGATGCCCAGTTGAACTATACCACTACCGAGAAGGAACTATTAGCCATTGTGTTTGCCTTAGACAAGTTTAGACCCTATCTCTTAGGTTCTAAGATCATCATATATACTGATCATGCTGCTTTAAAATATCTTTTGTCTAAGAAGGATACTAAACCTAGATTGATTAGGTGGATTCTGTTGTTGCAAGAGTTTTCTCCAGACATTAGAGACAAAAAGGGTGCCGAAAATGTTGTAGCAGATCACTTGTCTAGGCTAGTTGTTAGTTCCCCAGATGATTCCCTTCCTATAAGGGATAGCTTTCCTGATGAACAATTGTTCTTTGTTACCCAATTACCTTGGTATGCGAATATAGTGAACTATCTTGTTACTGGTCGAATGCCCCAACATTGGGGTAAACAAGATCGTTCTAGATTTTTAGCTGAGGTTAAGCACTTCTTTTGGGATGATCCTTATTTGTTTAAGTATTGTCCAGACCAGATTATTAGGAGATGTATACCTGAGAGTGACCAGTCCAGTTATTTCCTTTTGTCATGATCATGCTTGTGGGGGTCACTTTAGTGCTAAGAAAACTGCTGCTAAGATATTGCAGTGTGGATTCTATTGGCCTTCGTTGTTTAAAGGACTCCACAGTAATGCGTTACTTGTGAACGATGCCAGAAATTAGGAACCATTTCCCGTAGGAACATGATGCCCTTGAACCCTATTTTAATTGTTGAGGTCTTTGATGTGTGGGGTATTGACTTTATGGGTCCGTTTCCTAATTCTTTTGGTAACCTATACATCCTTGTCGCCGTAGACTATGTCTCTAAGTGGATTGAGGCGGTTGCGTGTAAAACCAATGACCATAGGGTTGTGATTGAGTTCTTGAAAAATAATATACTTACACGTTTTGGTACACCGCGAGCTATAATTAGTGATGGAGGGTCGCACTTTTGTAATGGGACTTTTAGACTTCTGATGAAGAAATATGGTATTACACATAAGGTAGCTACCCCGTATCATCCACAGACTAGTGGTCAGGTAGAGGTTTCCAATAGGGAGATAAAACGTATATTAGAGAAAACAGTTAATCCTAATCGGAAAGACTGGTCGTCTAGGCTTACTGATGCCTTATGGGCTTACCGTACTGCGTTTAAGACCCCATTGGAATGTCGCCTTATCGGCTTGTTTATGGCAAGGCATGTCACTTACCTGTTGAGTTAGAACACAGAGCTTATTGGGCTGTTAAGCAGCTAAATTTTTCACTTGACAAGGCAGGAGCCCATAGGAAACTCCAGCTCAATGAGTTGGACGAGATTCGTATAGATGCTTACGATAGTGCGAAGGAGTATAAGAACAAAATGAAACTTGTGCATGATAGAAACATATTACGGAAGTCATTTTCTCCAGGTCAAAAAGTTCTTCTGTATGACACTCGTTTGCATCTATTCCCCGGGAAACTGCGCTCTCGGTGGACCGGTCCTTTTGTGGTCCGTACTGTTTTTCCTCATGGAGCTGTTGAGATCGAGACACTGGATGGTAGTAGTTCTTCAAAGGTTAACGGTCAGCGATTGAAGCCCTTTTTAGAGCCTTTTCCTACAGTGATGTTGAGGAGGTCCCTCTGGAGGACCCTGTTTACCCTTGATTGACCATCGAGGCGATTTGTATGTTGTATAATTTTTGTATTCAGTTTTTGGTTTCACTTCACTCAGGTACTATCTTTCCGAACTCTCTCTTTCTCTTTCCCCATGTTACTTATATTTTTGGTACTGTTCTTTCATGCGAAACATTGAGGACAATGTTAGATTTAAGTTTGGGGGTATGGGAGAAACTTTTTAGTTGCCGTATGAATAAATAAACTCCAGAGCTTAGAAATTTATGCCTATTTAGGATTGCACTAACTAATCTAAGTGGATGGAAGCATTTTGATTGTAGGAGTTGAGGAACCAATCTGATTAGATGGCAACATCTAGAAGAGTCTATTCATAAAAGCACAGAGCTCAGGTGTTAGAAATAACATGATAGTTTCACCATATCTCGTTGAGTCCTTTTCACTTCTATTTTTATTTTATTTTGTTTTTAAACTATGTTTCTCTAAGTGATAGGTGGGGCCCACGATTCAAGTTGTTACCAATGCTAGGGTGAATTAGAGTGATTGAGATACCATGAAAAAAAAAAGTTGAAAAAGAAAAAGAAATGAAAAAAAAAAGATGAAAAAAAATGGTAGTTACCAAAAAGTAAAAAAAAAAAAAAAAAAAAAATTGAGACCAGACCATTTGACCAAAAGGAATAAATTCAATAAAGTCGACCACTGGTACCCTTGTATATGCCAGTTGTGTTGACCTAGAGTTAGGTTATCGACCACTGGTACCCTTGTATATGCCAGTGTGTTGATATTAGTCAGACTAGTATCTCAATCCATTAGGATAGGTTCATTTTGGCGGAGGCCTTCAGACAGATATGGGAAACGCCGTTCACTTAGTAAACATCAAAACCATACATGTTTTTCTATATCCATCTTCTTGATCTATCCATGTGATTAGTTTTGACTCCGAATATGATGTCCATAGTGCAACTATCTGAGTAGAGCTCTGTCACTTTATATGAATTTTAGTATGCTTGAGTGCAAACTCGTGTACAACAATTGGAATTTCGCATCAGGGTACTTCTTCCTGTAGTCAATAAGTATGCCAACCAAGGAGATTCTTTAGTGCCTTCCAAGGTTCTGCGTAGATAGCTAAGGTCTGGAGTACAGGTTTTGTGGGTATATCTCTGGTAAGCCCTCCCGAGACTATAACTCGGCCACTAGGGCCACCTAGGGGTTTAAAGGCTTATTGCATACGCTAAATGCAATCGACGATGCCTGCGACAGTGAGTTAGGATTTTATTTTGTAGTTTTGATTTGCTCGGGACTAGCAAATAATAAGTTTGGGGGTATTTGATAGACGCATTTATGTGTCTAATATAGCCCAATTGTATATTGTGTTAGTACCCATTTTTGTACTTATTATGGCTTTTTATGTCCCTGTAGGTATTTCTGGAGAAATAAGCTTTTGCGGCGAAATTGGCTAAAAAAGTGGTTTTTGCGCTCGTGGGAGAAAATTACTATACGGACTCTCACTTTGGATAAGGGGTAACCTAATTACTAAGGGGTGACCCATTTCCAGGCATCTGCTAAAGGGAGACCGGGACTGGATAGGGGAAGGTCACATTTCTTCACGTTTTCAAAAATGCATTTTTGGCGGGAAAATGCATGCAGCGAGGAGCAGATTTGGAGATCGAATTTCTACGTGATTTTAGGAGATTCAATGGCTGTATTTGGTACGTATGGACTCTACAAGACTCAACAGGTCTGTTACAATCGATTGGACCCAACCAATTGGGCTGGAATGGCCGAGAGAGGGTTTCAAAGTCTCAACAGAGAGACGTGTTCTGTTTCAAGTTTAGAAGATTTTTGAGAGATTTCTGGAGGACTTTGACGCCAGGATATGGATGTACCTGGTCCTGTTCAAGTATTAGTTGGAGTTTGGAGAGTTTAGATAACTCAGAAGAGGTCAGAAGACGCGTACAGGGGGGATTGAAGAGAGATATTCTCTTAACTGCACGGAGAAAAAATCTTGAATTTATACGAGATATTTGGGGTCTGTGGGATATATAAGAGTGGTTTCAAGTCATAAAAAGGGTTGAAAAACCTTAGGAGAGAGTTTAGAGTCGAGGAGAGCCGAGGAGAAGCGATTACAGAGAGTTACAGTGCTGCTGCTGCTGCTGTTCGAGGAGGAAGAAGAAGAGGAAGAACAGACCAGCTAAGGCAGTCGTTCTTCAACAGTCTTAAAACAGAAACGAGTGTCGTTGTTTTACAGCAACAGAAAACTATCGTTTAAATTTCAGCACTTACCCCTTTGTAACAGTGACGTTGTAACACTTCTGCAGCGTTGCTAATTCCTGTTTCATCTTATATACATCAATAAAAACACCTATTTTAGCCATGAATTTATCTTGTGAGTGTGTTTTTGGGATGATGAGCTAAACCCATTATCCGAGACGACGGAGGAATCCATTGATCCATATTGATTGGTATAATTCTAATTTTATTATTTATTTCAATATTATTATTTGCATGGAATTGAATTTGAAATATTAGTTTTTATTGAATAGTTGTGAATTATTTTGATGAAGCATGCTGGGTTTTAAAAACTTTTGATGTTTTATACTTTGTGATTACAATTATTACTTCAAAAATATATTTGAGGCAAATATTAGAATTATTTTTAAATATAGAATTGCATGAATATTATTTAGAGTTTAATATTTATTTGGTCAATGGTGGAATCCTAGTCTTGGTATTTTTCTCTAAAACTTTGAATTATTTTATTTAGTTGCCTGTTTAATTTAAATCTATAAAAATTGTTTTCTTCACAAGTCTGAAAAGAACCTGTTTACCACTACAACTACAATCACTACTTTTGATAAACCATCAGTCACTCTGCAAGAAAATGGTATCGTGAGTGATAACCTCTCCACCGACATATTTATCGAGCCATTCAATATATTTACATGAAATTTATCTAGACTGGCGAATGTAGCAACCATCCCAAACACTCTGTAAATTTCGGCACCTCGCCAAAACAATACTCACTGAGTACTTTCCTGTGCTATGTTCCCCGGAAGAACCCTTAATATAGGTATGGCATGACGGATTTATGTTCACTCGCAGCAGAGTAGCATGAACCTTCAAGTACCAAAGTTAAGGCCATTACACAAAATGCTCATACGGAAAGCACACTGCATTCTGTAAATAAGGATTTTTGTGGCAGCATAAAAAATCCAATTATTGTGATAACTCACAAAAAACTCATAAACCAGACTAACTTGCAAAAATTAGGGGTTCGCCCCCCGCGCAGCACACTAGACCCCTTGGTCGAAACTATGCTTAGCCAAACTAGGCAATTAAATCCGCCGCATCCTTAAAATAGGTTGCCATACTAATTTGGCTTCCCAAAACCTGCGCCAACATGCCAATCGGCATGCCAAGCAGCATGCCAAACCCGCCAATCGCGCGTGCCAAACGCACATGCCAATCGACATGCCAAACATGTCAAGCAGCATGCCAAACCCGCCAAACGCGTGTCATATGCACATGCAAAATCGACATGCCAAACATGCCAAGCACCTTGCAAACGCGTGCCAGACGCACATGCCAAACCCGCCAAACGCGTGCCAGACGCACATGCCAAACATGCCAAGCAGCATGCCAAACCCGCCAAACGCACATGCCAGATGCACATGCCAATCGGCATGCCAAACATGCCAAGAAGCATGCCAAACCCACCAAACACGCGTGCCAGACGCACATGCCAATCGGCATGCCTAACTTTCCAAACGCGCATGCCAGGTGCACATGCCAAACGACATGCCTAACTTGCCAAAAAACGCACATGCCAAACGGCATGCCATATATGCCAGTTAGGGTTTAGGCATGATAAACCCTAATTTGGACAAAGCTGTCAGGCGCCGACAGAAGCTAGCCATAGTCAACGGCTATCCTTGCTCATGAGATGCAAGCTCAGCCATCCAAGTTCGCCACCGAGCTGACAGACTTGTGGAAACTTTCAGGCGACCATCCGCCTAAAATTAATGGCCATGGCTTCGCCAAGCGCCACTTGCACCACCGTGCCACTGGCATGCACGAGCTATGCCAGCCATGCCGCATTGCTACTGGCATGCACCAAAAAACGCCACTGCGCCATCTTCAGGCGCCAACGCAAGGTAGCCGCAATCAACGGCTACCCTTATTTCATAAATATGCGATCTCAACCATCGAAGTTCTCCACCAAGCCGGCGAGCTTGTGGAAAGTTTTAGGCGACCAGCCAAGACGAGCCTAATAGCGTCACATGTTATTTACCTGCGGCAAGCCTCTCAATTTCAACTTTCCACAAGTAGAAAAGTGCTACATGTTTTTCACGAAAACACTCGAGACATCAAAACATGTCACAAACTGGGGACACTCATCAGGGTATTGGTCTGGCGGTTTACAGCGTGCGGCGTGCAATACACCCGTTACAAGAAAGTGTCATAAAGCGGGGCGGTTAGTAATGGCAATAAGTAATTTTGAAACGTATCCTTCATTGCGAGAACATCAATTCCAGGAGTTATCCGTTACTCCCTTCTTTCACTACTCAATCGTTTCCACTTCCTACGAGACCAGGGTACGTATTGTTGTGACTTGTATAAATAGGTGTCAACTATTTCCACCGAACAACAAGTTTTGGCCAGGAGACCAATACAACAATCAGAAATCACCTGATAGCTTTTTCATTCAGCTAGGCAGTCCAATTTTATGATACAAGTCATAAAACACCCACACTTCCAGAATGACGATTCTGGTCTCAACCCTTTCTTCGCTTCCCTCCCTAAGACCAACCCTTCTCCTTCACTTTGTGACCGAAGTAAGTATGGAATGGCCATTTCTTGGTTTAGGCCAGATTTGTACAGATTGATCTCTCGAATAAAAAGTACTCCTGTGCAGTATATTGTTTAGGGTTTAGACTCGTTTCTCATCCACACACACGAATTTACCAAAATTAATAGAAACCGTTTTCACCCACAAACACTTACGTTCTGCAAGCCAGTTCCACATTCTGATACAAGTCATAAAACAACCACACCTTCATTATTCAACATTATGATCTCAAACACCTTCTTCGCTTCCCTCCCTAAGATCAACCCTTATCCTTCCCTTTGTGACCGAATTGAATCTGGAACGACCATTTCTTGTTTGAGGCCAGAGTCTTACAGATTGATCTCTCGAACTCAAAAGTACTCCTGTGCAGTACAGTTGTTTAGGGTTTGAATTCGTTTCTCATCAACACACCCAAATTTACCAAAAATAACAGAATCAGTTTTTTCCCTCAAACAGTTGGCGACCACAGTGGAAGATTGATCTCTCGGTTGAAAAATTAATATTTCAATATTCATTCCAGCTTTCTCAATTTCAAAAGGGTGGATCTTAGATCCAATTCAATCATTAAATTCAATTTAGGTTCAACAACCAATTTCAATTCCGTTGTTCCATTCGCTAAAAAGCTTCACAAAAATGCTTTTTCAAGCAATGCTACTGGAAATTCCTTGGATAGCTGAGCACCAGTAAATCTCCCAAATGAGATGATCAGAAATCTGCGTGGAGACACAAGAAGACGTGACTACTACTTAGAAGAGCACAACGACTTCTCTCGAAGATCCGGATGCAGAAATTGCCTTTTCTGCAACACTACGAGTGTTGTATGGGAAAACCAGAAACGCCTCAAAGTTATCATTGATATTAACATTGCTAGGATCCACACCAGATAGATAAAGGGAGGATTCACATAGTCATTGTTCAAGTATGGAGATAGATGACAACAAATCCCAACACCATTGGAGTACTAGAAATACACCTGCAGAGATCACACAAGAAAAGGTTTATCTCTATTCCACCAGTGCTACCAATTTATGGTCAGGAGTATCCGCTATCACTTTATCAGAAAAACGTGTAGATCCAGAATATGGCGTAATTCCGAGGATTCGTACATCTACAATAACAAAGGAGGCTTGACACTTCTTTAATTATTCATAATGGGGTTTGCCTATTATGTCAACCAGGAAAAGAGAAATCCCAGGACATCTTCAGATCTACTGGAGCCGACACCTCAAGAGAGCAGCCTCAAGAAGATAACGATGCCCGCTTCATCATGTCGAGAAAGAATCCGCATCTTGGGCGAATCACTCTGTTAGACTTAGGAAGAATGTTTCAGCGAAACAACGAACATTCAGATGATTATGTCAAGAGGTACAGAATCCGGGCACTCGAGGGTCACGATTCATATGTGACTGAACAACAATTGGTGTAAGTATGCATCAATAGGATGTCGTGCCTTGCTGAACCCGCACTTTCAGACATCCTCTGAACTTCATGAAACTGCTAAATGCTCAGCTGCGATAGCACCTGCCCTGCTAGAAAGAACCAGGCCTGCCAGGAATAAAGAGCCTTATGATATTCGTGGAAGCATACATCTCACCAACAGGAAATACGACCTTCAACCTTCTGAAAGAAGTTTCACTAAAGAAGCAAGAGAAAACCACTGCGATACAACATCTTGCGCATCCAAAATCTCCCATTCCAACTCCAGTACCGCATGCACAACTGCCACAATGATAAAACAACGTCCAAGATATTCCATATCTGGCTCGACGACAACAACATCAACGAGAGACGCTTTCAGAATTTCGTCTCCCGTAGAAGAAGTAGTTACATTACCAAAGGAGATTGCACCCGGGACTTAAGAGGTACACACAGACTCTTCATGTCAAGAGATTCATCATATTTGCAGAACCTGCTAGTTAAGTCATTCACATGAGGGAACTTTCCTACTCCCCAAAGACACGATCCAAAGATGATAAAGGCAAAGGAGTGTGGTGCTGGTACTGCTCAGCACTACCTATCTCAAAGATGCTGAATTTAGAGAGATGCAAGCACGCTATCATTCCAAGATGTCCAAAGACGAGGACATACTAAAGAGAGCAGTCGTATTGTCAAAGACCAGCGATATGCCTGGACGTCTACGAAACGCAACGTAGACGCAAAGACGGCCTCGTGATCAGTAACTCGTACGATTCTCATCAACATAGGGTTCAACTCCAACACTCATCCAAATTATTTCCTCAGAAACCCAGCATGACAACATCTATCAAGTTGAAAGCTCAATAGATACTCGTGGGTAGGGGACTTCTCCCTCTTATCTATTCCATGAGGAAACATCAAGGAAGTTATCGGTTCCATCATCAGCTTCTCCCTATAATAACGAGAAGATCTCTACCATTATATGAAGACTGCTAAGTTCGTGCAAATATCTACCATGCCTCTCCCTGCCAGTCTCTTCTGATCACAGTTGCTACCAAGAACCGTTGTTGCTCGTTAATTGATACCATCCAGAGCTTCACCATAGCAAGAACCACTACGGACAAAGGTAATATGAACTTATGCATATTTTGTGTTCCCATGGAGAAGTAATAGAGTCACCAGTACGGAGGAGATATGGTGATATCTTTATTATGATAAACCAACCGATCATACAAGATAGAGCCATGTAACTCACGCTTGGGGACTGAGGCTCAACACGGAATCCCTTCATTGTCAAGGACCTTTTCAACCCAGAAGAGAAGGTCAACCAAGAAGTCATAAACGTGGCAATGTCACCACTCCTCAAGGACGTAGCGTAAGGATATCATCACCTCCATGTATGGAAGGCGCCTTACCAACAATCTGTACTTGGTTCAGCCATTCGCAAGCACTGTTACAAATGGAGAATCGAAGAGGAAAGTCGCGCCTCAGCAAGCCAGGCCGACCGAATCATGCCTTCAACGGAGCTCAGTGACGCGTACCCAAGGCCTGCACGAAGCTGCGCATCAACAATCACATTGCCGACAAAGTCAGGTTTGGTGTTTCTAGATTTCCAATTTCCTATGGGAGGGGTACATGGGCTGCCAAAAGTTTGGATACAATTCAGATCTGTAAAGAGCGACTCTCGCTCATTGATCAACAAATGATGAATCCAAAAGATTGTCGCCTTCATCAATTCGTCAACCACCTTACCGTAAAATGCAGTGGAAGTACATCTTCCAAGAGAAAATAAGCTTGGGATAATTACACCAGGTGGCTGCCAGCACAGGATTCCTTCACATCCCTCAACCGGTTTATGTCTAATATCAGCATCATCACTGTTGAAGCTTTACGAGATGTAGAAATTTCTCAACATGAAGACGTACATGTGCATCAAAGACTCCAAAAGTACAAATAGGAGATATTTTCACATATCCAGCCACGCCATCGAATCTGAAGTGTACCTGGGGACTGCTTATAGCATCCCATTCCATACAACCATCCAAGATTCAGAAAACGGTTCAAAATATGTCGCTTGGAATGAAGTCCTTAAAGATTCGTGGCACTACGTACATCCTTTTACATACCTTGCCGGCATGCCACAAATCTTCAAAGAGCATGTAGTCTGCAAGGGGAATATCAAACAAAAGAATGGGAAATCTCAGATTGCAAAATCATGTACACAAGCTCCACTCTAACCTTACCGAGGAGCGCTACGTTTAAAGTTTCAAGATATTGCGAGATCTTTCTAAGAAATTGGATTTCTTAGTCAGGAAATTTCATTCATTTATCCAACTGGAAACATAAAATCATAAAGCAGCATGAATGAGGGATTATTATTCAATCAAGCCCTGGCTTCAACCGCATGAAACAAAGACCACTAAACATCAAAGAAGTGTCATCAACGCCAGGGCCAATGCCGCCTTCAATAGAGTCCTCTCCAGGAGCTTCTTAAACATCCTCTCCGAAAGCCGCTTCAACATCCTCTCGAGCTGCTTCAACATCTTTTTCAGAAATTGCTTTAGTATCCTTTTGAGGATATTCCTCATGATAGGGATCGTCCACATCAGAGTCTAGGATTATGAATTCGTCATGAAAAGGGTATTCATGTTTATCCAGGAGTTTATGTTATGCTCCACCCTCCTTCACTATAGACGGCCAGCAAACCTTTCAGCTAGCACTTGTTAGCTGAAATGCTTCATCGCGCCTACACTTTTCCTCCATGCTAGCCAAATCCAGGAAAGTTTGTACACGCTCTCGAACGATACTCAGATGTACAAGAGACTTGGAATTCAGTTTGAGATCCCAACCAACCGTATGCCTAATCTATCTGGGGCCAACCGACATCATGCTAGGGGAACGCTTACCTGGACGCCTCTTGAACGTGACATGTTCCAAGGATAGGCCGACCAATCTCTCCTGGTAACATCTAACTTTGTTTCATAAGTTTTACCTTTATTTGTAACCATCTAGTACTTACCCCCCAACAATGTCACTGTTACGTACTAAGCAGGGGACTTAATGTTGATGGTGGTTTTTAGTTCAAGGGCTAAAATCGTAAACCCTGTATTTAATGCGCTGTCATCCTGTAAAGGAACAAAATCCATTTAAAAGAAATGAGTGCTTAAGACTCTTCGCTCACATATGTATTGAGTAATTCAATATATCTATATATATGAAATTTATTCAGAATGGTGCGTGCAATAACAATCCCAAAATATTCTGTGAATTTTATCTTCCACCATCATTATTTACTAATGCATGACTTGCCGAGTATTTTCCTATGCTATGTTCCCAGCCTAACTCTCTCAATATTGACATGACATGACGATTAAATGTTCACTCTCAGCAGAGTAGCATGAATCTCCTAAAGTGTCAGTATTGAGATCTGCATGGAAGTACTCACACAGGCAGCATCACTCTCTGACAAAGATAATTTTGTATCGACGCAGTTTTAAGTTAGATCGATCGAACACGCTTAAATTCCTTAGGGAAAATCTACACTGTTAAGATCAGTCTTAAGAAACGATCACGGCCACACAATTTGGCCACGCAATTCAACAAGCCTAGCCTACTCATGACAGAATTAGGCGATCATCACAATGACCACAGGTGGGCCCACTAGTGTCCCGACCGAGCGAATCCCATCTAGAACATCCACAGCGCTTCGAACGATTGACACTAATGTGGGTGATCGCGCTGTTGGAAAAACATACTCAAAAGAACTAAGACCGGCAAAAACGGTCTCAAAACCCATCACATCCGTCCCACTTATCCATCCTAGTTGGACGGCGTAGATCGCATCCCGAACGATCAAAGAAGTATTGGCGTGTTCACTGGTGGCTTAATTTCTCCCTTAATCGATCGACCTTCCCGCGGCAAGTCCCCGGAGTGTTAAAACATTTGCCCAAACTAGAGCGAACGCGCTATTCCAAACCCCTAGTATGGGTTGCGACATCCTACAACTGCCGCAAGTTGATCGTGTCTGTCCATATTCACCAGCCTGGTCGGAAGACTCAGATCCAGTTTCATATGGACAATGAGGTGTCGTCACGTTCACCGTCGACCCATCTCCACCCTTGGTCGATCGAATTTCTCATGGCAAGCCAAGAGCGTATAGAATCGTTCACCAAAATTAGGGTGAATGCGTTGCTTTGAAACCCTAATTGGTGTTTGCGGCATTATGTTACTGCCAAAAATCGATCACGACCATCCATCTTCGCCAGCCGAATCGAGTGGTTTGGATCTAATTTTAGATATGGCCCAGGAGATTTTAGCATATTCACCAACGACTCGTCTTTTCACATGGCCAATCGGCCTGTTCGAATCAGCGCCCAGCGCTTTGATTCGACTAGCCAAAACAGGGTTGGCCGTGCGGCAGTTTCCAATACGGACAAGCAACAACTAGTTCATAGGGATCCCAAACGATCGCCCAAAGGTAACTAGTTGTGCTGCTTGCATGTAATTAAACAACAGTCATTAACTTCCGCAAATCACCTCATGCACTCAACTTGGATAGACGATTTAAGCGGTACAAATCTATAGGATTTTAGAATGGCCCAGTCGCCACTCTCCTTTAGGAACTGATCGGCCACTCCTTGGGTGTTTGAGGGTGAAAACGATTTCTGCTGATTTTGGTAATTTCGGGTGTGTGGGTGAGAAACGAGTTTAAACCCTAAACAATGTACTGCAAGGGAGTAATTTAGATTCTAGAGATCAATCTGTATAAATCCGACCTAAACCAAGAAATGGTCGTTCCAGACTTGCTTCTGTCACAAAGTGAAGGAGAAGGGTTGGTTTTGGGGGGGGGGGGGGGGGGGGGGGGAAGCGAAGAGAGTGTTGAGACCAGAATAGTTGATTCTGGAAAAGTAGTTGTTTCATGACTTGTATCATAAAGTGGGAAGCTAATAGATGGAAATCTAGCAAATATTTTCTGAGTGTTATATCCTCCTGACCTGAACTTGTTGTTCGGTGGAAATAGGTAAGACCTATTTATACAAGTCGAAGTGAAACGTACTCTGGTCTCGTAAGAAATGAAAAACGGATGAGTAAATGGGAGGAGGTGGTAACTGGTAACGCCTAGAATTGATGTTCCATAAAAGAAAGCGTTTCACCATTACTCCCTGTATTTACTAACCGCCTCATCCTTATGACACTGTCTTATAACGGGCGTAGTGTACGCCGCACGCTGTAAACCGCCAAACCAATACCCAATGAGCATCCCCCAGTTTGTGACATGTGTTGATGTCTCGAGTGTTTTCGTGGAAAACATGTAACATGTTTTTGTTCGGCAAGTTGAGATTGGGAGACTTTCCGGCTCGGTAGTGACCTTCGATGGTCGATATTTTGTATCTTGAGAGGAAGGGTAGTCGTTAATTATTACAACCCTTCGTTTGGTAGCCAGTGGTATGAAAGCATGGTCGGTACGGATTTAATATGGCCTAGTTTAGGCGTGACCAAAAGTTGGGGTTTTGGCTTTGTTTGGGCGCGACCAAACTAGGGATTTGCTGCCGGGACAAAGGTTGCCATGCGTTAGCCGGTTAACCTTGGACGACAAATATCTGCATCTTAGATGGAAAAGTGGCCGTGATCTTCGCAAGCCTTTGTTTTGGTAGTCGCATAGGGAAGGCCGACATGGTAGGCGCGACAAGGTGGTTGGCATGCCATGGGCACATGTGGCATGGCCGGCATGCCTTGGCGCGGTTTGGGCGTGGCCAAAACAAAGGTTTTTGGCGTTGGGACAAAGGTTGGTTGGCGACCTTGTACGGCTAAGATTTGCATCTTAGATGGAAGGATGGATGTTGATCGTCGCCAGCCTTGTTTTGGTAACCGCATAGGGAAGGCCGCATGGTATGGCGCAGCAAGGTGGCTGGCATGCCATTGGCACATGGCATGACGGCATGCCTTGGCGCATCTTGGGCGTGACCAAAACTAGGGTTTTGGGACAAAGGTTACCATGCGTTGGTTGGCGACCTTGGATGACTAAGATTTATATCTTAGATGGAAGGATGGTAGTTTATCGTCGCACGCCTTCGTTTTGGCAGCTGTGAAGGGAAGGTCGGCCATGTTAGGTTTAGGCGCGGCAAGGTAGTGGCACGACATGGAATTGGCACATGTGGCATGGTCGGCATGCCTTTACGCAGTTTAGGCATGGCCAAAACTAGGTTTTGGCGTTGGGCCAAATGTTACCATGCGTTGGTTGGTGACCTTGGACGGCTAAGATTTGCATCTAAGAGGAAGGGTGGTCGTTGATTTTCGCACGCCTTCGTTTTGGAAGCCGTGAGGGGAACGCCGGCATGGTATGGTTTAGGCGCGGCAAGGTGGCTGGCACGGCATGCCATTGGCACATGTGGCATGGTCGGCATACCTTGGCGCGGTTTAGGCGTGGCCAAAACTAGGGTTTTGGCATTGGGACAAAGGTTACCATGCGTTGGTTGGCGACCATGGACGGCTAAGATTTGCATCTAAGATGGAAGGGTGGTCGTTCATTGTCGCACGCCTTCGTTCTGGCAGTCGTGATGGGAAGGCCGACATGGTATGGTATAGGCGCGGCAAGGTGGGTGGCACGACATGCCATTAGCACATGTGGCATGGTCGGCATGCCTTGGCGTGGTTTAGGCGTGTCCAAAACTAGGGCTTTGGCGTTGGACCAAAGGTTACCATGCGTTGGTTGGTGACCTTAGACGGTTAAGATTTGCATCTAAGATTGAAGGGTGGCTGTTGATTGTCGCACGCCTTCGTTTTGGAAGCCGTGACGGGAAGGCTGACATGGTATGGTTTAGGTGCGGCAAGGTGGCTTGCACGGCATGGCATTGTCACATGTGGCATGGTCGGCATGACTTGGTGCGGTTTAAGCGTGGCCAATACTAGGGTTTTGGCGTTGGGCCAAAAGTTACCATGCGTTGGTTGGCGACCTTGGACGGCTAAGATTTGCATCTAAGATGGAAGGGTGGTCGTTAATTGTCGCACGCCTTCTTTTTGGCAGCTGTGAGGGGAAGGCCGACATGGTATGGTTTAGGCGCGGCAAGGTGGCTGGCACGACATGCCATTGGCACATGTGGCATGGTGGGAATGCCTTGACGCGGTCTAGGCGTGGCCAAAACTAGGGTTTTGGCGTTGGGACAAAGGTTACCATGCGTTGGTTGGTGACCTTGGACGGTTAAGATTTGCATCTAAGATCGAAGGGTGACCGTTGATTGTCGCACGCCTTCGTTTTGCAGCCGTGAGTGGAAGGCCATAATGGTATGGTTAGGCACGGCAAGGTGGCTCGCACGGCATGCCATTGGCACACGTGGCCTGGTCGGCATGCCTTGGCGCGGTTTAGCGTGGCCAAAACTAGGGTTTTGGCGTTGGGACAAAGGTTACCATGCGTTGGCTGGCGACCTTGGACGACTAAGATTTGTATCTAAGATGGAAGGGTGGTCGTTGATTGTCGCACGCCTTCGTTTTGGTAGCCGTAAAGGGAAGGCCGGCATGGTATGGTTTAGGCGCGACAAGGTGGCTGGCACGGCATGCCATTGGCACATGTGGCATGGTCGGCATGCCTTGGCGCGGTTTAGGAATGTCCAAAACTAGGGTTTTGGCGTTGGGCTAAAGGTTACCATGCGTTGTGATAGACACATTTTTGTGACCAAATTGTCCTCAATTTTCAGTATTGTTGGTACTCGATTTTCTACTTATTATGGTGTTTTATGTGTTTGTAGGTATTTTTGGAAAATTCGGCTCGAAAAGTTGGTATAGGCACCCAGAGGACACATGTTATTCAAACTCTCAGTTTTGGATAAGGGGCACCTAACTGATAAGGGGAACCCCAAGGAGCCAACTGCTAATCGCACCTTATTTCTGGTTAAGGGGGCTCCATCTTCTTCCTTGATTTGAAAAGAAAAATTGGCGGGAAATTTGGTTTCAACGGTAAAGGATTTATTATCTTTAAGATAAGAATATCTTCTTGCCTTACAAACATGAAGTTTTAAGAAAAGGAAGTTATCTTGTATTAAACAAGAAAGATATCCTTAGAATATTTTATCTTGGATTTTATTCTGCGAATTAAAGAAGATATGGGTTTAGTAAAGACATATATGAATAAAGAGAAGGAAAAATTCTTGAATATATTTTTAATTAAAAAGAAGAAGATTTTGGAGTTATGGAAGAATATATTTGAGTGATGTGTATTTGTGTGTATAAATAGAGAGCTAGAGAGCACATTTGGGGGAGTTTTGGAGAGAAAAGAAATCATGCTTTAATAATTTTCTCACATTTTCATCATTTGTAAACCACTTTTTGAGCCATGAATAAATATTTTAAGTGTGTTTTCGACGTGATGAGCTAATCCCCAACACGGGACGACGGAGGAAGACGAATTTCATACATGGGTAAAATTATTTAATTCTTTTAAGACTTTTGCATTAATTTTAATTGAAATATGATTTGAATTAATTGGTTGTCATTTAATTTGATGAGGTATGCTTAGCTTAAATGTTTTGATACATCATGCTTAGATTTACAACTAATTTTGAGAATCTACCTTGGCAAAATCAGAGTCCATGTTAATTTTATTTATTGAGCTTTAATTGTTGAGAATAAATAAATCGAACCCTATGTTATGAATTCGACGATCCTAGTCCCAGTAACTCTCTTCATCTTGTGACAATATTTTGTATATATTTTCTTTTATTTTAGTTTATTAATTCTTAAAATCAATCTCATCAAGTCCGAGTGAACGACAACTCTATTTACCACTATATAAAATTCGATCAATTTTTGGCGCCGCCGACGCGGACTTGTTATAGATTTGTTTTTAGGTTTTTTTTTTTTTATTATTTTTGTTCTTTTTTACGCCTTTTGGTATTTCTTGTTTGTTTTCAGATTTGGAGCTGAGCTAAAGAAAAAGGGAGAAAGTGCTGAAAACAAAAGCGAAGCCAAAGAAGGAAAGAAAAGAGGAATCCAAAAGGAGTGAAGAAGAAGATTTTTGTATATAGATATTTATTTTATTTTATTTTTAGAAACTGTAATTAGGATTTTATTGCTGTATTTTTTTTCTTTTTATTTTTGGACATTTTTTGGACTTTATTTTTGGACATTGGACATTATTTTAAAAACCCTAAGGAAGGGTTCATTTAAATAAAACTGTTGCAGGAAGGACGACGGTTACGATACCGTCTCGGCCCCTCGGGTTCGTACACTGACATTGGAGTCGGTGGCCTGAGTCGACTTCAACGGTTCATCCCGTCTGGTATGGGAGGTAAGGCTCTATCCACCCACGAATCCCCTGTCAGTGGGTTTATTTTGTGTTGAGAATGTCGAACTGGTATTACAATAGCCAATACAACGATATCCGACTGATTTTCAAAATGGACATTACTTTGACCATAGTGTGAATAGTGGTTGGGAATGCCAACCTTTTGAAATTATGGCTCATACCATGGTGAGCCCAATTACTATTCACATGAATACCGTCATACGAGCAAAATTCCTATAATTCCTCTTCTCTAGATGAGGCACGTAAGATACTTGAGTCAACGCAAGTTACATGAGTCGACACATAAGTCAGCGGACACAGATGACTTAGTTATAGACGAAAGAACTGTAACAATGAGTGAACCTTCTTTAGAAGATAACCTCAGGAAGTTAGCTGAGTCAACATGTAAGTTAACTGAGTCAACACGTGATTTTCGAGTCAACACGTAGGCTTGAGTTAGAGACGGAAGAAAGAATTGCTCGAATTACACTGAATTGCCAATACATTGCTTCAAAAATCAACCTTGAAAGTGAGGAAATTTTTTATTTACATAATCAAGATGACAAGGATAAATTGGAAGCAATACTTTAGATGAGGTTCAACCATTTTCATGTTATTATGATTATATGATGGATAGTGCTGATGAAGAATCTGAAATATTTAGGCATAGTGATCAGGAATTTGTTACTCCAACTGAGCTTTATAATGATAATATTATTTCTAGTTCAAATCCAAATAATTTTAATAATTATTCACCTATTCAAAAGGACGAGGATTTGACTAAAGATAAGACTTCCTTAGATGATGTAGTATTTCCTTTTGATTACGAAGGCGATGATAGTTTAGAGGAGCGGGTTTATCCTGAGAATATTGTTTTCGAGTCTAGCAATTTAGAAACATTAGTCTTAGAAAAACAAAATTAAATCGTAGAGATGAGTGAGGATGTACCTGACTTAGAAGAATCAATTGACCATTTTCAGGAATCTGATGACCTTGAAACTAGGGAAGTTGTGACTAATCTTTATAGAGACACTGAAAACTCTAAGTTTGGGGGTGATTTTTATTCTCCATGTGCTTTAACTCTTACAAAGGTCCATCACTTGGAACTTAACATATATGCCTCAACCATTTTATAAGATTATCTTCATACACGTTTTCCTGAACCTAATGATGTCCAGAAAGAAGTTCAGTTGTTAGAAACCCATCCTATGGTTGATGTGGTTAACCCAGGCTACGATACCTCGATTGACTTTGTTTTCCCACCAAATTTTTTTCTCCAATTGTGGGAACTTATGAAATTCAAATGTGTCAGATATTAAGTTTCGAGACTAAATCTAATTACTTTAGGAGATTAGGGTCGACATATTTGTTTAAGGAAGACCACCACTCTCTTTGTGGTCAGTTGTGTAAGTCAAATTTGATTGACTTTAAGGATCCGAAATTATTTAGGTTATTATTATGTGCTTCTAAGTTTTTATTTGAGTTTTTCCAGACTCTAGAACCTGAACATTCGGATCTAACTTTTGAGGAAATGCAACCCAGGAAAATATGTTATCTAGACCCAGTTATAGAACCTGAACCTGAACCAAGCTAGATGTAGTTGTCTTAAACAGAAACTAGACAAGGGTGTGCTTTATTTGTTAACTTTCTTGGCATGGTGCAGATTCCTTTTACTTGTGATAGCTCTATTTGGTTTTGGTGATCCGCAGTTATTCGGCTATTACTTTATGATTCTATAAGGTGACTAATCCTTTCTTAGTTGGCTGAAGACTTTAAACTTAGCACTTCTTGGGAGGTAACCCAATCTCATGCAATACGGTAATATCTTTCCTTAACTCTTTTGCTTCAAATGGTAACAGTTTCTCCTTGTTCATATGGTTTTAATTTTATCTTAGAACATTGAGGACAATGTTAGATTTAAGTTTGGGGGTATGGGAGAAACTTTTTAGTTGCAATAAATAAACTCCAGAGCCTAGAAATTTATGTTTATTAAGGATGGAACTAACCAATCTAAGTGGATGGAAGCATCTTGGATAGGAGTTGAGGAACCAATCTGATTAGATGGAAACATCTAAAGAGTCTATTCATAAAAGCACAGAGCTCGGGTGTTAGAATTAAAAAAAAACATGGTAGTTTCGCCATATCTCGTTGAATCCTTTTCACCTTCTGTTTTTATTTTCTTATAAGTGATTGGGTGAAATAGAGTGATTGAGATACAAAAAAAAAAATGAGACCAGACCATCAGACCAACCGGAATAAATTCAATAAAGTCGACCACTGGAGCCCTTGTATATGCCAGTTGTGTTGACCTAGAGTTAGGATTATCACCCGCTGGTTCCCTTGTATATGCCAGCTGTGTTGATATTAGTCAGACCGGTATCTCAGTCCATTAGGATAGGTTCACCTTAGTCAACATCAAAACCATCTATGTTTTTCACTACATCCATCTTCTTAATCTTTCCATGTGATTGGTTGACTCCGGTTATGATGTACAGAAACTATCTGAGTAGAGCTCTGTCACTTATATGAATTTTAGTATGCTTGAGTGCAAACTCGTGTACAACAATTGGAATTTCGCATCAGGGTACTTCCTCCTGTAGTCAATGAGAGTATGCCAACCAAGGAGATTCTTTAGTGCCTTCCAAGGTTTTGCGTAGATATAGGGTCCGGAGTAAAGGTTTTGTGGGTACACCTCTGGTAAACCCTCCGGAGACAACACTCCGCCGCTAGGGCCACCTAGCGGTTTAACGGCTTGCTGCACGTGCTAAGTGTAGTCATTTTTATTTTTCTAGATTATTTGCTCGAGGACTAGCAAATAATAAGTTTGGGGGTTTTGATAGACACATTTTTGTGACCGAATTGTCCTCAATTTTCAGTATTGTTGGTACTCGATTTTCTACTTATTATGGTGTTTTATGTGTTTGTAGGTATTTTTGGAAAATAAACATTTTTGGAAAATTCGGCTCGAAAGTTGGTAGGCACCCGGAGGACACATGTTATTCGGACTCTCAGTTTTGGATAAGGGGCACCTAACTGATAAGGGGCACCCCAGGGAGCCAACTGCTAATCGCACCCCATTCTGGTTAAGGGGCTCCATCTTCTTCCTTGATTTGAAAAGAAAAATTGGCGGGAAATTTGGTTTCAACGGTAAAGGATTTATTATCTTTAAGATAAGAATATCTTCTTGCCTTACAAACATGAAGTTTTGAAGAAAAAGGAAGTTATCTTGTATTAAACAAGAAAGATATCCTTAGAAGATTTTATCTTGGATTTTATTCTGCGAATTAAAGAAGATATGGGTTTAGTAAAGACATATATAGAATAAAGAGAAGGAAAAATTCTTGAAGATATTTTTAATTAAAAACAAGAAGATTTTGGAGTTATGGAAGAATATATTTGAGTGATGTGTATTTGTGTATATAAATAGAGAGCTAGAGAGCACATTTGGGGGAGTTTTGGAGAGAAAAGAAAATCACTCTTTAATAATTTTTCACATTTTCATCATTTGTAAACCACTTTTTGAGCCATGAATAAATATTTTAAGTGTGTTTTCGACGTGATGAGCTAATCCCAACACTGGGACGACGGAGGAAGACGAATTTCATACATGGGTAAATTATTTAATTCTTTTAAGACTTTTGCATTAATTTTAATTGAAATATGATTTGAATTAATTGGTTGTCATTTAATTTGATGAGGTATGCTTAGCTTAAATGTTTTGATACATCATGCTTAGGATTTACAACTAATTTTGAGAATCTACCTTGGCAAAATCAGAGTCCAGTTAATTTTATTTATTGAGCTTTAATTTTGAGAATAAATAAATCGAACCCTATGTTATGAATTCGACGAAATCCTAGTCCCAGTAACTCTCTTCATCTTGTGACAATATTTTGTATATATTTTTCTTTTATTTTAGTTTATTAATTCTAAAATAAATCTCATCAAGTCCGAGTGAACGACAACTATTTACCACTATATAAAATTCGATCACGTTGGCTGGCGACCTTGGACGGCTAAATCTGCATCTCAGATGGAAGGGTGGCCGTTGATTGTTGCAACCCTTCGTTTTGGCAACCAGCGGCATGGAGCAGGGCCGACATGGCTTTGGCATGGAATCGTGGCTGGCATGGTTTGCCATTGGCACGGTGGCGTGGTTAGCATGGTTGGCATGCCTTGGCGCGGAGGTGTGGCTGGCACGGCATGCCATTGGCACATGTGGTGCAGCTGGCATGGTTGGCATGCCTTAGCGCGGAGACGTGGCTTGCATGGTTTGCCATTGGTACGGTGGCGCGGCTGCATGGTTGGCATGCTTTGGCGCGGAGACGTGGATGGCATGGTTTTCTATTGGCACGGTGGTGCGGCTGGCATGGTTGACATGCCTTGGCGCGGAGATGTGGTTGGCATGGTTTGCCATTGGCGGTGTAAGAATTTAGGATTTGGTGTACGAAGGTGATGTCAGTCAATACTAAGGGTTCTACTGTGGAACATGACACGTATATATGTAAAAAAAAGGTAATTCTTACGTAGGCGTGTTGAATGATTCAATAAATGCGCTAGTGGTCTTAGTGACGTCATGTCAGATGTAAGGTTTTACGATTTTAACCCTAAGCTAAAAACCAACATCAACATTAAGTCCCCTGCTTAGCTCGGAACAGAAGAATTGTTGCGAGGTAAGCATAAGATGGTGATAGGCGAGGACAAAATCGAAATGACAAGTCGTGAAAAGATGGTCAAGAAGACCCGACTAACCTTTTTCGAGAGGTAGGGAGAGTTCGTGATTCTCGTGTTGGCGACGTTGCATAGATTCTACTTGTGGTGTTGCTGGATAGACCGTGAAGTGGTGAGATGTAGATTATCGGCTTGGAATGGGAGCCGCAGGCGTTGGTCGGCTTAGAATGGGAGCCGTAGGCGTTGGTCGGGTTGGAATGGGAGCCACAGGCTTTGGCCGACTTGGAATGGGAGGAAACTGGCTTCGGTCAGCGGAATGGTGAAAACTGTCTTCAGTCCGCAGAATGGTGTAAACTGGTTTCAGAACTTCGGCTACCAAACGATGGTGATGACGCTGGAACTTCGGTTATCAAATGGTAGTGATGGCGCCTGGTAACTTTGTTGAAATCAGGGTTTGGGATGCCGAAACCCTAATTAGCGCTCCTTACTAAAATCGTTGTAGAATTATCGTACGAATTCGGATTTTGACGGTCTGCCCCTCCATCTGACCGGAAAAGAATTTCCTATCTCCTAGCACGTGAATATTTATGTTTTGAGCTCGTTTAGGAGGTGAAAACGGCCCGACAGTGAAACTCAGGAAGAATTCAGGAGGGATGTTACGGGACCGAGGTAGTATAGTCGCGCCGAGTCATCTGTTCCCGTTCATGGAAAAAGAAGGGAACTTTATTCTGTGCAAAACTCTAGAAACTCCGTCCGTATAAAAAGAGGTATTTACCTTCTTCTGTTTTCTGTTGCTCGTTTATATCCGCGCTTTCGTCTACAGTGTCTCTCCAGTGGATTCCAAAATTTACCAAACTCCATTGCATTCTTGGGACGGATGGATGAAATATATGCTCGGCAACGATCATGCCAGGGTTAATCTTGGAGATTGTGGTTGCGGTGTCGGTCAATCACCGACTTTAGGTTGTTCAGTGCCTGGACCTTCTGATCGTGATGATGATGTGTTGTGAATGCTTGTATGGTCGAAAAATTCTGGAGCCCCCGGATGAAATAGGGAGACGTTTCGTTGCCGATGTGCTTCTATCAAGTCTTCCAGGACTTTGTTCCAAGCGACATCCTTCGAACCATATTCTGAATCTTGGACTATCATATGGAATAAGATTTGGTAAGAAGTCCCCAGTTATACTTCGGTTTGATCTGATGGCATGGATGAATATGTTAATGTATCTTTGTGGCGTGCTCTTGAAGTCTTCGGTGTACATGTATGGCTTCGTGTTAAGAAATTCCTGCGGCTCGTGAAACTTCGACAGTGATAATGTTGAAATCAGAAATAACCTGATTGAGGGGAGTGAAAGCGTCTCATGCCGGTAGTCCCATGTGTATCCTATTTTCATTGCATCTCCTTGAATCCACGTGATTTGATACAAGCTTATCGTACTCTTATGGATGTGACGCTGGGATGCTCAGGATACCGCATGGACAAATATTATGGATAGCGAAGATGTGAATGAGAGAGTTATGTTGTTTATCATGGCTCCATCTATTTTTTCAAGAAAATGTTTCAGCCGCGTCTCTGGAGTTATCTCATGAGTCTTTGATGATCATCGATGGACTGCGAAGAGAAGTCCCCAGTCGCATTTTTCTTCAGTTTCTGAAGTTGTTTTCCTCTGAGCAGGCTTGGGATCCTCCGCGGCCTCGTAAAGTGTTGAAGGCGTCTTCTAGACAGAGAGGTGATGATATTCTTTCACTGCACCCTTGAAGAGTATATGACCTTGTTGTGGCTATGGCCTTTTGGTTGACCGTGTCTTCTGAGCTTTGACAGTGAAGGGATTTCGTGTCTATCCTCATTTCTCAAGTATGGTTTACATGTTTCCATCTTTGTAGTGATTGTTACTGTGGTGAAGCTCAGGCTGTGTATCAACAAATGAGCGGCAACAATTCTTGGTAGCAGATGTAATCATAAGAACTACATTGTCGTGGTAAAAAAGTAGGTTGGCTGGAATTGTATGGGCATCCGTGGAAGTAAAAGGATTGGATGGAGTTGTACAGGCATCCGTGGAAGTAAAAGGATTGGCTGGATGCATAAGCGATCAAACTGTCCATGACTACGAAGATTGGTTGGATGTGATCATGATCCTTGACATGGGGAGCGTGGTGGTACGACCCTTTGCAGGAAGAAGCGTCGTTTAAGAAGCTTCGGCTCTTGGAGAAGATGTTGAAACTTAAGACGCCGAACGCTGAAGCCTCGTCTTCGGATCCTGGAGAAGCTTATGGAGAGAACGCTGAAACGGAGCGGCTGCTGGAGCGAGCGTTGAAGCGGAGCGGATGTCGGAGTGATCGTTAAAGCGAAGTCGCTGCTGGAGGATGTTGAAGCGGAGAGGCTGCGTTAATCAGTGCGCTGTCAAACTGGACACCCTTCAAGCGAACAATGGTTAGGAGTCCCCAGTTCCATCTATCAATCGTGCTTTCCAGGAGAGGTTGGGGTTTGGGAACGGCTTCTATGGTTGGAAACAACTGCTTCCGTGATACAGTGCGGTTGAGGGATGCAAATATGCCTTGACGTTGCGCCTTGGGGAAATATACAATCTCACATAAATGTTTCAATATAGACTGCACAATTTTGCGGGCGAAGTCCCCAGAAATCATGCATCTCCTGACAGGTGATGAGTGCCAAATAATGTATATATTTATCCCTTTTTGTTGGCATTTAACTCATCTTTTGCGCATTAATTCTACATTTTATCCCATATTCTGCATTTTCATTGTTTTCAAGAATAAATATTTTTCTTACTTAATTTTGCATTTTTAGGTAATAAATAAAGTCTGGATAACTTGCGGAGCGGAAAAGAGTTGAAGAGTAGTGAAAAGCCGGAAGAAATTACGCAAGGAAGCCGCAAAGAATGGTGCGCATAAGCCCAAAAGACTAGAAATGGGCTCAAGAAGGAAGAATTGCTCTTAAAGAAGATATGGGCTTGGAATACCCAAGGCCCAAAACCCTTACCCAAACCCATTTTCTATAACCAAAACCGCCTCCATTCTCAGCCGTCAGATTGGATCCAACTCATCATCCTACGGTCTCTCATTCATAGATCATCAAAATCTGAAGTCTCTGCCAAACACCACAGCGCCTAAATTCCAAGCCTTCAGATTAGATTGTATTTGAATCCAACGATCGCTTCTAGTCCTGTTCATCAAATCCCGATGATTCCGATCAACACTACAACATCTAACATAATCTCGCACCGTAGACTTCGTTGTATTTTACATCCTACGGTCGCTACAAGCTGCTTCTTCCTTATCCGTCCGATCCACCTACCATCTCCATATCCAGCGGCTTCAGATCGCGGTATACCCATCTTGATACACCCGCCTAACACACTAATACTCGAACCCTATACCCTAAACCAAACATCACCTAATCTCTTCTCCATCGACTCCATCTTCTTCTCCTCCATTCCTCTGCAGAAACACCCATTCCACCACCATCACCTCCACCTGCTACTTCCATCATCCATCGCTCCTGTCACCACCATTTCTACCACCAACTCCTCTGTCTCAATCACCTATACATCCCCCTACTCTCTAGCCATCTATTACATCAGCCCATCACCCCTCTTTCTCGCTGGAACCCTAGGCGTGAAGAGTTGATGAAATAGATGAGGCTATAGATTGAAATTGAGGGCAGAGAAGGATCGAGAGAGAAGAGAAGAGGCATGGGTCACCACCAATTCAGCGGATTTGGTGAGCAATTTCGGAATTGAAAATACCTAATTTTAATTTTAGGGTTTGTAAATTATTGGGGCTTTTGAAGTATAAATAGCTCATGGTGTAGAGGATGAAGGGTGTTCTTGGACTAGCCAAGTAACCACCCAATTTGGGTTAGGTTCACTTCTAATTTCTAATTTCAAATTCCAAATCAATTTAGGGTTCTTGTTTCTAATTTCAGTTTTAAATTTCAATTTTACTTTCAATTTATGTGTGTTGTTTAATTTATATCATTGCATGTTTCAATTCAGTTTTAGTTTAAGTTAGCTTAATTTGCATTTTCAATTCGAAATTAAATTTTAGTCTGTGTTAGTTTAATTTAATTTTTTAATCTATGTTAGTTTACTTTTAGTGTTTCAATTCAGTAATTGTGTTCAAATGCTTTGTTTAATGTTCACTGTTTCAGTTCATGTTTGTTAGTATTGTGCCTGTTTTGTGATTCATGTTTTAGTGCCACTGTTCATGTTAAGTATGTTCACTGTTAGCGGTGGAAGTTTAGGTTAGAATTCTTGTAAATTGAGCTAATTGAGAAATGGAGGAATTTAGTGCTCATTAGCAAGCTTCTTCTCCTTCTATTCCATTTATGTATGCCCTGGAACATAGGCAGGCTAGAACCTCCACCTAGCTCCATTAGGGGCAAGGATTTAACCAAAAACAGCCACTGCCTAGCATTTTTTCCTGCTCTTCTCTGTTATCTATCTGTTTTTGTGGCTTCTTATCACTGTTTTTATAGCTGTTTTTATAACTGTTGTGTGTCAATGTTAGGCTAGAAGCCTTAGAGCATTGTGTTGATTGAGCAGTGGGGAGAAACTAGTGCTCACTAGTGACTGTGATCAAGCTGGTTCTCTTCCCACTCTAGTAGTATGCCTAGGCTCACCTTCACCATTTCACCTTCACCATCTCCCCTGCCCTTGGCTTAGGCCTTGGTTTACTTCCATTGTTCTTGTTTAGTTTCAGTGCACTGTCACTTTTCCTCATTCCTTCACTGCCACTGTTTTACTTTCACTTGTCCTTCATTTTGTTTGCTATTTGCTCCTACTACTTGCTGTTGTTGTGCTGCTGCTGTGCACTGCTTCTGCTGCTGCTGAAGCCACCACTGCTGCTGCTGCTTCTTCTCCAGCCCAGCCTTGTCTGCTGCTGCTCCAAAGCTCACTTCAACACTGAGCCCAAGTTCAGTTCATTGAAACCAAAGGCTAAAAGCCCAGGTTCAAAGCCCACTCACTGGTAATTCCAAAAGCTGAGCCCAATTCACAGTTGAACTGTTGAGCCCAAAGCTCAAATCAGTTCACTGAAACCAAGCCCATTTCATTTTACTTCAAAGGCCCAAGGCCTAAAGCACTTCATTATCAAACAAGCCTATAATCCAAAGGTACCCTAAGCCCAAAGCCCAAAAGGCTTCATAGTTAACCAACAACAAATTAGAGCCCAAAATAGCTAGAGAACTCCAAACACACCCAGTCTCTGTGGATCGACCCGTACTTGCACGAGCTATAACTGACGACCGTGCACTTGCGGTATTACTGTAGACCCGCGTTTCATTTCGCTTCAATTTTATACACATCTCCGGGCCCACCAAGTTTTTGGCGCCGTTGCCGGGGACTGGTGCTGTGTTTCTCTAGTAGTTTTATTAGCTATTTTTGCATTTCACTGCATAGCGTTTGCATCTGCATCTGCTTCACTTCATTTGCTATTGGACCTGCTGTTCTGAACCAGTTTTTCCTCTGCTGGGACGCCACCAAGGAAAAGAACCAAAGCCCAACTGGGTTTTTGCAACAATATCAGAGCAGCTGGGCTGTGCTTAAAAGGTAACCCATTCAGAGAACCCGAATTGTGGGCTTGTAATATTAAAGCCAATTTTTTGGGCTTTTTATTTTCTGTTGGGTTTGTAATTAATTTTTGTGGGCTTGTTTGTTTAATTTGTGGGCTTGTTTGTTTAATTTTTGTGAGCTTGTTTAATTTGGACTGGTATTTTGTATTCTGGGTTTTTAAACCCAGCTGAGCTTGTAACCGATCCCGCTAGGTTAACTCGTTAGTGGGCCGAGTACCCAAATTCTAGGCCGAGATTTTGGACTCAGTTTCACCAAACGTTTTCAAACCAGCTGAGCCAAAGCAAACACAAAACCATCAGTGGGCTTGCTCCCATTCAAAAACCAAATTTTATTTTCTTTTAAAAAAAAAAAAAAAAAAAAGTTTCCAAATGTCTCCCGCCAAAACCAAATTTTTCCCACAAAGTCCAATCCCATTAAAAACCAAATTTTCTTGTAGATAATGTGTTAGTTAAATTTCCTTTTGTATATATTTTGTGCTCATCCATTGTGACTCCGAATATGTTGGAGTTTTGCCTTGGATAACGGAGTTTTAATTCTGCTTTCGCCGAAATCGGGTATTCTCTCTCCTTTTACTCTACTCAGCATGTCCCTTTCCATATGTGCATTTTAATTCTTTCCATATTTTTAAACATTGAGGACAATGTTTAGTTTAGGTTTGGGGGTATAGAGTAGATACCACGATAATATGCCATAATTGAAAACAAAACTCCATCTTTTTGAAAAAATTGAAAAATTCCAAAAAAATTAGAAAAATGATAAAAACATAAAAATGGAGCTCATTTACCTTGAAATGTTGACTCTTGTGCAAATATGTAATTATTAGGAGTCTTAGTCTAGATATTTAGGCACCCTGATTCTAGCACAATTCACATAGTGATAAGAAACTTGCACGCGCACGATCTACCAATACATGTATAGCCTCAATCTTCAAGGTGTTTGATAGGAAGTTAGATTGCCAATCACTTTAGAATACTGAATGAGACTTGACTAGCTTGTTCTTTGGTTGGCTGGGATAGAAGTTGGAGGATACGTTAAGAAAAGCAACCATAGAATTTGACCGGATGCATTCGATAAGGGCCACCTCTTGCTAAGAGTCATGTAATTATGTTTTTATTTTTGTTCATGTATCAAAAGTGTCACTATGTTGTAAAGATCAAAGCTATTTTTAAAAAAAAAAAAAAAAAAAAAAAAAAAAAAAAAAAAAAAAAAATCAGAAAAATTCAGAAAAATCAAAAAAAAAAAAAAAAAAAATCATCAAGTATTTATTTATTCCATGTTTTGTCATGTTAAAGACAATAGTTCTCTCTTGTTCCAAAAATAAAAGAGAGTAATCAATGTAAATAAGAGTCATGTAAAGAGTCATCTTTTTGTTGTAAATAGTCTTGTAATAAGCAAGGAGGGTGCAGCCATCGATGTATAACGCGGGTAAACTGAAATATCACCAACTCATTGGGTGAACATTCACAATTCTCGTAAAGCCGGACAGCTAGCTTGGCTTAGAATTCGGTTCTTAGCCTAAAAACTATCTCTTGGTGATTAGTAGTCATAACTTCAGGTCATTCTAGACACATGTGTAGATACACTTTACACTCTTATCACATGTCTTTTTTTGTTATCAGTGCTAGGATTGTGCCTTCGATAGCTAGATTGACATCTCCATTTTGCTGTGAGCTTAACTGACTTGCACATGTCACATTTGATGGAATATGAGCTTATATTTTGACCTAGAACTTTGTAGGTACGTTCTAAGCAAACCTTCACGAGACTTCAACTCGTCCACTAGGGACACTTAGTGGTTTAAAAGGCTTAGTGCATACGCTAAATGCATTCGAGAGACCAGCGACAGTGGTATAGTTAGGATTTCCTTAGTTTTGTTTTACTTGAGGACAAGTAAAATTCAGGTTTGGGGGTATTTGATGAGTGCCAAATAATGTATATATTTATCCCTTTTTGTTGGCATTTAACTCATCTTTTGCGCATTAATTCTACATTTTATCCCATATTCTGCATTTTCATTGTTTTCAAGAATAAATATTTTTCTTACTTAATTTTGCATTTTTAGGTATAAATAAAGTCTGGATAACTTGCGGAGCGGAAAAGAGTTGAAGAGTAGTGAAAAGCCGGAAGAAATTACGCAAGGAAGCCGCAAAGAATGGTGCGCATAAGCCCAAAAGACTAGAAATGGGCTCAAGAAGGAAGAATTGCTCTTAAAGAAGATATGGGCTTGGCATACCCAAGGCCCAAAACCCTTACCCAAACCCATTTTCTATAACCAAAACCGCCTCCATTCTCAGCCGTCAGATTGGATCCAACTCATCATCCTACGGTCTCTCATTCATAGATCATCAAAATCTGAAGTCTCTGCCAAACACCACAGCGCCTAAATTCCAAGCCTTCAGATTAGATTGTAGTTGAATCCAACGATCGCTTCTAGGCCTGTTCATCAAATCCCGATGATTCCGATCAACACTACAACACCTAACATAATCTCGCACCGTAGACTTCGTTGTATTTTACATCCTACGGTCGCTACAAGCTGCTTCTTCCTTATCCGTCCGATCCACCTACCATCTCCATATCCAGCGGCTTCAGATCGCGGTATACCCATCTTGATACACCCGCCTAACACACTAATACTCGAACCCTATACCCTAAACCAAACAGCACCTAATCTCTTCTCCATCGACTCCATCTTCTTCTCCCCCATTCCTCTGCAGAAACACCCATTCCACCACCATCACCTCCACCTGCTACTTCCATCATCCATCGCTCCTGTCACCACCATTTCTACCACCAACTCCTCTGTCTCAATCACCTATACATCCCCCTACTCTCTAGCCATCTATTACATCAGCCCATCACCCCTCTTTCTCGCTGGAACCCTAGGCATGAAGAGTTGATGAAATAGATGAGGCTATAGATTGAAATTGAGGGCAGAGAAGGATCGAGAGAGAAGAGAAGAGGCATGGGTCACCACCAATTCAGCGGATTTGGTGAGCAATTTCGGAATTGAAAATACCTAATTTTAATTTTAGGGTTTGTAAATTATTGGGGCTTTTGAAGTATAAATAGCTCATGGTGTAGAGGATGAAGGGTGTTCTTGGACTAGCCAAGTAACCACCCAATTTGGGTTAGGTTCACTTCTAATTTCTAATTTCAAATTCCAAATCAATTTAGGGTTCTTGTTTCTAATTTCAGTTTTAAATTTCAATTTTACTTTCAATTTATGTGTGTTGTTTAATTTATATCATTGCATGTTTCAATTCAGTTTTAGTTTAAGTTAGCTTAATTTGCATTTTCAATTCGAAATTAAATTTTAGTCTGTGTTAGTTTAATTTAATTTGTTAATCTATGTTAGTTTACTTTTAGTGTTTCAATTCAGTAATTGTGTTCAAATGCTTTGTTTAATGTTCACTGTTTCAGTTCATGTTTGTTAGTATTGTGCCTGTTTTGTGATTCATGTTTTAGTGCCACTGTTCATGTTAAGTATGTTCACTGTTAGTGGTGGAAGTTTAGGTTAGAATTCTTGTAAATTGAGCTAATTGAGAAATGGAGGAATTTAGTGCTCATTAGCAAGCTTCTTCTCCTTCTATTCCATTTATGTATGCCCTGGAACATAGGCAGGCTAGAACCTCCACCTAGCTCCATTAGGGGCAAGGATTTAACCAAAAACAGCCACTGCCTAGCATTTTTTCCTGCTCTTCTCTGTTATCTATCTGTTTTTGTGGCTTCTTATCACTGTTTTTATAGTTGTTTTTATAACTGTTGCGTGTCAATGTTAGGCTAGAAGCCTTAGAGCATTGTGTTGATTGAGAAGTGGGGAGAAACTAGTGCTCACTAGTGACTGTGAGCAAGCTGGTTCTCTTCCCACTCTATTAGTATGCCTAGGCTCACCTTCACCATTTCACCTTCACCATCTCCCCTGCCCTTGGCTTAGGCCTTGGTTTACTTCCATTGTTCTTGTTTAGTTTCAGTGCACTGTCACTTTTCCTCATTCCTTCACTGCCACTGTTTTACTTTCACTTGTCCTTCATTTTGTTTGCTATTTGCTCCTACTACTTGCTGTTGTTGTGCTGCTGCTGTGCACTGCTTCTGCTGCTGCTGAAGCCACCACTGCTGCTGCTGCTTCTTCTCCAGCCCAGCCTTGTCTGCTGCTGCTCCAAAGCTCACTTCAACACTGAGCCCAAGTTCAGTTCATTGAAACCAAAGGCTAAAAGCCCAGGTTCAAAGCCCACTCACTGGTAATTCCAAAAGCTGAGCCCAATTCACAGTTGAACTGTTGAGCCCAAAGCTCAAATCAGTTCACTGAAACCAGGCCCATTTCATTTTACTTCAAAAGCCCAAGGCCTAAAGCACTTCATTATCAAACAAGCCTATAATCCAAAGGTACCCTAAGCCCAAAGCCCAAAAGGCTTCATAGTTAACCAACAACAAATTAGAGCCCAAAATAGCTAGAGAACTCCAAACACACCCAGTCTCTGTGGATCGACCCGTACTTGCACGAGCTACAACTGACGACCGTGCACTTGCGGTATTACTGTAGGCCCGCGTTTCATTTCGCTTCAATTTTATACACATCTCCGGGCCCACCAACAAGGAAAAGAGTCTTTGTGAACTCAGGGGGGTTACTGATTTTTCTTTGCTTCGATTTTGAAGAAGTCGTCCTTGATCTTTTCATGTAATGAAATTAGATTGTTGATTCCCTTCTACTGGGCGTTCAAGAGCAACGTTGGAAGGATGCAAGTTGCTGGCGCAGGGAATATGCAAGTTGTTGTAAAGATGCAAGTTGTTGGCGCTGGAAAGGATGCAAGCTGCTGGCGCAGGGAAGATGCAAGTTGTTAGCGCTGGATCGGCTTGGAATGGGCGCTGGCTTGGCGTGGGCGCTGGCTTGGCATGGACGCTGGCTTGGATTTGGTATGACGCGGACTGTTGGCTTGACACGGTGCTGGCTTGGCGTGGCGCGAACTTGTTCTTGCGGGCCCAGCTGCCTCTTTCCATACATAACTCAAATAGGAAATCATTTCCTTATTCAAATTCCAAAAGTGTTATGCGTATGAAAGGGGTTGGATCTCCTTTTTATCTCGTATCTTTGTTCTCACGTCCTGGTGTTAGCGGTAGCGCGGTAGCAATAAAGTGGGCAAGCATATTCCAGCTACGTACTCCAGCGTTTCTCTTTCAATTTGTTTTCTTGTTTCTTGTGTTGGTGAAAACCCTAGCCATAGGTATGCCTTCCATAAATCTGTAGAATTATTGTTCTTCTGAACTGGTGTAAACCCTAACCGTGGGTATGCCTTTCATAAACTTTTAGAAACACTTCGTCATAAACAATTCCTCTTCGAATATAACCGTAGTAACATCGGCTACCTCATGAATAGTGACATGTAATCATTATTATGCAAAGTAGGAACGTACGGGTAGGTGACTGTTTTTTTTTTTTTTGAAAGGCAAGCAAAGCGCTTGGTTTATGGTTTTGATTTTCTGGATTTTTGGGTTGATAGACAAGTATTACCCCTGAGGGTTTTGGATTATTATTTGGAATGAACTGTTTTAGAATATTGATGTTTTTGTTTATGAATATAAGTGGCATGAGTACCCCAGGGAAGTCATGGAATTGTGAATGTTGTGTGATAGTAGAAAGCATGAAACACGGGAAAAATATGGCTATCGGTTTTTTATCTCCCCTGTGAAGATTTGAAGTAGTAGACCATGTATTTTGTATAACAAGACTTACTCGGTTTTTCGGATCTCTTGAAGAAAAGGAATCTCCCGGGTGTAAGACCGAGTTTTGTGGGAAGCACCGCCGTGACTGTGGAAAGTCCCCAGTCATCCCTTGTCGTATCATCACTAGTAACCGGGCCGTCTGGTAACTGAGCTGTCGATCCCTGAGAGGGTCATTTGGATTCTACCGTCCTGACGTCTGGGTCTAAATATGAGATCGAGGATTGAAAGTTGACATTATAACCGAAAGATCAATCTCTCACCGTGGTCGCCAATTGTTTGAGGGTGAAAACGATTTCTGCTGATTTTGGTAATTTCGGGTATGTGGGTGAGAAATGAGTTTAAACCCTAAACAATGTACTGCAAGGGAGTACTTTAGATTAGAGAGATCAATCTGTACAAATCCGGCCTAAACCAAGAAATGGTCGTTCCAGATTTGCTTCGATCACAAAATGAAGGAGAAGGGTTGGTTTTGGGGAGGGAAGCGAAGAGAGTGTTGAGACCAGAATAGTTGATTCTGGAAGAGTAGTTGTTTCACAACTTGTATCAGAAAGTGGGAAGCTAACAGATGGAAAGCTAGCAAATATTTTCTGAGTGTTGTATCTTCCTAACCTGAACTTGTTGTTCAGTGGAAATAGGTAAGACCTATTTATACAAGTCGAAGTGAAACGTACTCTGTTCTCGTAAGAAATGGAAAACGGATGAGTAAATGGGAGGAGGTGGTAACCGGTAACATTGACCGGAATCGAACCTATAACTGATGGACCAAGAAAAGACGATCATGTTTCGCAGTGCGAGGTATGGGTTAAAAAGAAAGGGCAAGCTATTGATGATAGCCATTCTCAGGAAGCTTAGCTTAGAGCCTTTCCCATGCATGTCTGTCCCCGCAAGCCGCCTGGAATTGATGTTCCATTAAAGAAAGCGTTTCACCATTACTCCCTGTATTTACTAACCGCCTCATCCTTATGACACTGTCTTATAACGGGCGTAGTGTACGCCGCACGCTGTAAACCGCCAAACCAATACCCAATGAGCATCCCCCAGTTTGTGAAATGTGTTGATGTCTCGAGTGTTTTCGTGGAAAACATGTAGCATGTTGTTGTTCGGCAAGTTGAGCTTATGAGACTTGCCGGCTCGGTGGTGACCTTCGACGGTCGAGATTTTGCATCTTGAGAGGAAGGGTAGCCGTTGATTATTGCAAACCTTCATTTGGTAGCCAGTGGCATGAAAGCATGGCCGGTACGGCTTTAATATGGCCTAGTTTAGGCACGGCAAAAAATTTAAGGTTTTGGCTTTGTTTGGGCGCGACCAAACTAGGGCTTGGCGTCGGGCCAAAGGTTGTCATGCGTTAGCGGGTAACCTTGGACGGCTAAGATCTGCATCTTAGATGGAAAAGTGGCCATTGATCTTCACAAGACTTTGTTTTTGTAGCCGCATAGGGAAGGCCGGCATGGTATGGCGCGGCAAGGTGGTTGGCATGCCATTGGCACATGTGGTATGGCTGGCATGCCTTGGCGCGGTTTGGGCGTGGCCAAAACAAAGGTTTTGGCATTGGGCCAAAGGTTACCATGCGTTGGTTAGCGACCTTGGACATCTAAGATTTGCATCTTAGATTGAAGGATGGCCGTTGATCGTCGCAAACCTTTGTTTTGGTAACCGCATAGGGAAGGCCGACATGGTAAAGCGCGGTAAGGTGGATGGCATACCATTGGCACATGTGGCATGGCCGGCATGCCTTGGCGCGGTTTGGACGTGACCAAAACTAGGATTTTGGGCCAAAGTTTACCATGCGTTGGTTGGCGACCTTGGACGGCTAAGATTTGCATCTTATATGGAAGGATGGTCGTTGATCGTGACACGCCTTCGTTTTGGCAGCCGTGAAGGGAAGGACGACATGATATGGTTTAGGCGCGACAAGGTAGCTGGCACGACAAGCCATTGGCACATGTGGCATGGTCGGCATGCCTTGTCGCGGTTTAGGCGTGGCCAAAACTAGGGTTTTAGCGTTGGGACAAAGATTACCATGCGTTGGTTGGTGACCTTGGACGGTTAAGATTTGCATCTAAGATGGAAGGGTGGACGTTGATTGTCGCACACCTTCGTTTTGGCAGCCGTGAGGGGAAGGCCGTCATGGTATGGTTTAGGCGCGGCAAGGTGGCTGGCACGACATGCCATTGGCACATGTGGCATGGTCGGCATGCCTTGGCGCGGTTTTGGCGTGGCCAAAACTAGGGTTTTGCCGTTGGGCCAAAGGTTACCATGCATTGGTTGGCGACCTTGGACGGCTAAGATTTGCATCTAAGATGGAAGGGTGGTTGTTGATAGCGCACGCCTTCGTTTTGGCAACCGTGAGGGGAAGGTCGACATGGTATGGTTTAGGAGCGGCAAGGTGGCTGGCACGGCATGCCATTGGCACATGTGGCATGGTCGGCATGCGTTGGCGCGGTTTAGGAATGGCCAAAACTAGGGTTTTGGCGTTGGGCCAAAGGTTACCATGCGTTGGTTAGTGACCTTGGACGGTTAAGATTTGCATCTAAGATGGAAGGGTGGTCGTTGATTGTCGCACGCCTTCGTTTTGGAAGACGTGAGGGGAAGGCCGGCATGGTATGGTTTAGGCACGGCAAGGTGGATAGAACGGCATGCCATTGGCACATGTGGCATGGTCGGCATGCCTTGGCGCGGTTTTGGCGTTGGGCCAAAGGTTACCATGCGTTGGCTGGCGGCATTGGACGGCTAAGATTTGCATCTAAGATGGAAGGGTGGCCGTTGATTGTAGCACGCCTTCGTTTTGGCAGCCGTAAAGGGAAGTCCGGCATGGTATGGTTTAGGCGCGGCAAGGTGGCAGGCACGGCATGCCATTGGAACATGTGGCATGGTCGGCATGCCTTGGCGCGGTTTAGGCGTGGACAAAACTAGGGTTTTGGCATTGGGCCAAAGGTTACCATGCGTTGGCTGGCGACCTTGGACGGCTAACATCTGCATCTCAGATGGAAGGATGGTCGTTGATTGTTGCAACCCTTTGCTTTGGCAGCCAGCGACATGTAGCGGGGACGGCATGGCTTTGGCATGGAATCGTGGCTAGCATGGTTTGCGATTGGCACGGTAGCGCGGATGGCATGGTTGGCATGCCTTGGCGCGGAGGTGTGGCTGGCACGACATGCCATTGGCACATGTGGTGCGGCTGGCATGGTTGGCATGCCTTGGCGCGGAGACGTGGTTGGCATGGTTTTCCATTGGCACGGTGGCGCGGCTGGCATGGTTGGCATGCTTTGGCACGGAGACGTGGATGGAATAGTTTGCCATTGGCACGGTGTTAAGGCTGTAATGGTTGGCATGCCTTGGCGCGGAGACGTGGCTGGCATGGTTTGCCATTGGCACGGTGGTGCAGCTGGCATGGTTGACATGCCTTGGCGCAGAGATGTGGTTGGCATGGTTTGACATTGGCACGGTGGTGTAAGAATTTAGGTTTTGGTGTACGAAGGTGATGGCAGTCAATACTAAGGGTTCTACCGTGGAACATGACACATATATATGTAAAAAAAAGGTACCATGGTAATTCTTACGTAGGCGTGTTGAATGATTCAATAAATGCGCTAGTGGTCTTAGTGACGTTTGGGATGCGTGCGTAGAACCCACCAACTCCCTGAAAAAGGGGGATCATGCTCCTTTTGAGACGCTCAATCCGTGACTGATTTGATCGAGCTCTAAAACAACGATGCTCCATGCACATCGATTATTGGGAGTTTCTTGTTTAAAAGCGATGCTCTATGTGCATCGAATACATACGATATTTCATGAATATCGGCTTCACAAAACCCAAAGCGTTATGTGCTGCTTTCAGCGGCAAGTCCCACGACTTGACCCATTTACTCGAGACATCAAACATGTATCAAACTTGGGGATACTCACTGGGGTATTGGTCTGGCGGTTTACAGCATGCGGCGTGCAACGCGCCCATTACGAGAAAGTGTCAGGAAAGACGGACGGTTAACAACAATGGGAGTAGTGGGTGAAAGTGTGATCAGTTCTCCCTCATAATGGAAACATGGTGATCACCACTCTTTACACAACCCCACTTATCCACTGTTTAATCACCCCCACTTCCTACTAGATCAAGGCGTGCGCTCAATGACTTGTATAAATATGATTTCAACCTATTCCAGCACAACACAAGTGTTATCAACACAAGTATCCAGAAAACACCAAGAACTGATAGCTTATGTTCTGCAAGCTAGTTCCACATTCTGATACAAGTCATAAAACATCCACACCTACATAATTCGACATTCTGATCTCAAACACCTTCTTCGCTTCCCTCCCTAAGATCAACCATTCTCCTTCACTTCGTGACCGAATTGAATCTGGAACAGCAATTTCTTAGTTTAGGCCAGAGTCTTACAGATCGATCTCTCAAACTCAAAAGTACTCTTGTGCAGTACATTTGTTTAGGGTTTGAATTCGTTTCTCATCAACACACCCAAATTTACCAAAAACAACAGAATCAGTTTTTTCCCTCAAACACACCTGCACACAACAACTTGAATCTCTTGTGATCAATCACGCACAGAACGGAGTCGGTTAACAATGAATTATCACAAGATCGTCTTTAGAACTAAAAACAGTATAAAGATCTCTGTCGAAACTTCGATCTAGTTTGAGTGATTCTTATATTAGAAGAGAAGATTCTCAAGCATAAACAAACTAGGTGCAATCAAAGTTCAACCACCGTTAGTCAATCAAATCAATCGAAAACACAAGATAAACCGCAATTATCTAGTTTCCCACCAACGGTACTAATAGATCTTCTCAATCCAATAGAAGACTTTAAACTGAGCGACCGTAAGAGATTTCGCCTAATTAGGTTGCTCTCCTCTCCGAATAGGCGGTTACACCAGTAACAACACAATCGAGGAATTTTGTTGTCACGAAGGATTAGTTTTCTAGAGATGAAAAATTCAAGTATTTATAGACAAGGAAGTTTGGAAACCAAGGAATTTCCAAACCGAAAATATTCTCAAGATATGCAATAAATTCCAAATTCGGTTTCCATAATTCCTGGAAATGCTCTGTCCAAAATATTGACCGAAAATCTCTTTGGAAAATCTTCAACTAGTAAATTCACATTACTAATTATCATTTTCCTAAAATAAAATTAATAAACTTAAATAAAAGATTCTTAACTTATTTACTTTTGATCCTGGGATTTTTTTCCTTTAGCTATTAAGGAATAACTTTGAACAATAAAAGATAAACATTACAACACATGTTCAAAGTATGTCGACATCCTTACTTTGTAAGTCCTCTTTCATACTTACAACCTTGAAACCGATTTTCCACACTTCCAAAAAAGTTTAGAATTGGTTCATCTGACTTTCAAGAACTATGTGATTGATCAAGAACACCCAATCACAAATCATGGTTTTAACGGTTCTACCAAAACAAGTTTTGGTTCTACCTCCATGTGAGTATTGTACATAGTCACACCAGCTTTCCAAAATTCGGTTGACTAGGTACTAGGATCGGTTCCCACATATATATGGTATCTAACTTATATGTGTTGCACATGTCCATAGATCGGTTCCCATTTGCCTAAAAACGTGTTGCACATGTCCATAGGATCGGTTCCCCTTTCTGCTAAAAACTTGATGCACCTCATACAAGGATTGATTCCCTTTGTGATGTGTTGCACCTCTTACTAGGATCATTTCCCCTTTACCCATATTCGGTCATACACAAATCACAAACTCGATCATACCATCTCAGGTGATTACTTAAGATCGGTTTCACTAATACAAGTCATACCAATACATAAGTCGGGCCTTTGTGAATAGTATTACCAATAACACAAACAAGTCATGAGCGGTTATACTAAATCACACATATTGGTTGTTCACAAGATATGCAATGAATAACAATACCAATAACGCCTGGCGATTTCCTTTTCGATTCATAAACAACTTTATGAACTTCGTTCCTTAAAACACATGTAAAACATTGTTTCCTAGGATGAAATCCTCACCTCATACCCATACATAATCACAATAGCATTTAAACGATTATGTCGATGTCTTATCTACAAAGTTTAATGGTTAAGCAATAAACCTCGTATTGTATTACTTAATACTATGTCTATCTAGAGGGTTCATGCTTCGCAGTTTTGTTTTCAATATGCACGACTTGAAAGATACATTAGGGAATGAAACAGTTATCACTAACCTCAAGTGGAAGTATGATGTTGTCGTTGTAGCTTCTTACTTCTTCACTTCTTCAAGTCTTCGTAATACTTGTAATGTCTCATATCCTAGTACTTTCAAGCTAACCTATACGAAGTTGACTCTGGTACATAATCAATCGACTCTTAAAATGAATTTTGATTCACTAAAATATGACAACCAAACTTGACATACCAACGCTTGGTGGGTTCAACCGAGCTATGCATAACACTCATAATATGTGTTGGTAAGCTTTGGCTTCAATCAAGTTCATCTTGATCATGTGAAAATCGTCGAGTAACATTTTACATGGTTTGTGTGATACAATCATTTGGCATAGACTTGGAATGTTTCGTTATGATTATTTCAATAACTTGAAAATTTCTTTGATACTAATAGTGTGTGAAAACGGCTATTGTCATTCTCTAAGAAAGTTTCAATGATTGAAATAAGAGTTTAGAATACTTAACCATCATTGGATTATAAGCATAGTGTGCATTCTTGCATGTATGTGATCCATGACCGGAACTAAAGTATGTATACCCACATGCGTACTTTAAGTTGTGAAATTTCATGTACCAAGTACACATACCGGTACGCATACTTGCGTAAGATATAGGTCCGAGAATTTCTGCTGGGAATTGGAAGTGTACTAAGTATGCGTACCCGTTTGCATACTGGCGAACCCAAACTCCGACCGGCTACTTAAGTATGCGTACCCGTTTGCATACTTGAGTGGTTAAAGTTCTAAAATCGGTTGGCTCATGAACTAACACATTTATATACTAAGGAATGCATTCTTTGCAAACCGTGGCTATAATGTTCATGAATTGATTCGAGTGAATCAAACCAATTTTTCTTCAACTGTGTTCTTATATCTATGAGAATATAGCAATTGAATAACTCTTTAACTAGTTTTATTTGAGTCATTTGAACTAGTTATGATTAAGATGAATAAGGTTGATATGAGAGTGTTCATATAGCTAACCTTGGTTAACTACTATTGAGCCAACATGATGTACACGTTTAGGTACGGTTACTTAAACCTAGGTAACATTGATTGCCATCCCTGATTTTAAAATTATATAAAGGAGAACTCTAGCAACTGGGAAACCTGATCCCCTCACCTCTTGTGTGATACTAGTTGTATAAGATAAAGTCGATTCTCCTTTAACCTTAGGTTTTTATTGAAACCCTGTAGGTTAACGACTTAAATACTTCATTGGGATTGTGAATCCAGACCCAACTATTTTCTCTGTAATTGTGTGATCTGATCTTGCTGTTTCTATCGTATTTGAGTATTATCTTTCCTAAGATTGGCTCGAGATTTAATCTCCGATATGCAAGATAAAAAGTAGTCACAAACATCTTCGCCTCATCGTTTGTGATTCCACAATATCTTGTTTCGCTACCATACAATTAAGATTATTGTGAGGTGATTGATATTTCTAGGATGTTCTTCGGGAATATAAGTCTGGTATATCAATTGGTTCATGTTCACCTTGATTTATCAAAAGATGGAACAAAACTCGTAGTTATTTCTATGGAGACAGATTTATCTATTCCTATAGACTTTTTTGTGTGAGACAAATTTGTTTATCAAGTCTTCGACTTTGGGTCGTAGAAACTCTTGGTTGTGGGTGAGATCAGCTAAGGGAATCAAGTACGTAGTATCCTGCTGGGATCAGAGACGTAAAGAGAGCAACTGTACCTTGAATCAGTGTGAGATTGATTAGGGTTCAACTACAGTCCAGTCTGAAGTTCAATCTGTATAAATCCGACCTAAACCAAGAAATGGTCGTTCCAGACTTGCTTCTGTCACAAAGTGAAGGAGAAGGGTTGGTTTTGGGGGGGGGGGGGGAAGCGAAGAGAGTGTTGAGACCAGAATAGTTGATTCTGGAAAAGTAGTTGTTTCATGACTTGTATCATAAAGTGGGAAGCTAATAGATGGAAATCTAGCAAATATTTTCTGAGTATTATATCCTCCTGACCTGAACTTGTTGTTCGGTGGAAATAGGTAAGACCTATTTATACAAGTCGAAGTGAAAGGTACTCTGGTCTCGTAAGAAATGAAAAACGGATGAGTAAATGGGAGGAGGTGGTAACTGGTAACGCCTAGAATTGATGTTCCATAAAAGAAAGCGTTTCACCATTACTCCCTGTATTTACTAACCGCCTCATCCTTATGACACTGTCTTATAACGGGCGTAGTGTACGCCGCACGCTGTAAACCGCCAAACCAATACCCAATGAGCATCCCCCAGTTTGTGACATGTGTTGATGTCTCGAGTGTTTTCGTGGAAAACATGTAACATGTTTTTGTTCGGCAAGTTGAGATTGGGAGACTTTCCGGCTCGGTAGTGACCTTCGATGGTCGAGATTTTGCATCTTGAGAGGAAGGGTAGTCGTTAATTATTACAACCCTTCGTTTGGTAGCCAGTGGTATGAAAGCATGGTCGGTACGGATTTAATATGGCCTAGTTTAGGCGTGACCAAAAGTTGGGGTTTTGGCTTTGTTTGGGCGCGACCAAACTAGGGCTTGCTGCCGGGACAAAGGTTGCCATGCGTTAGCCGGTAACCTTGGACGGCAAAGATCTGCATCTTAGATGGAAAAGTGGCCGTTGATCTTCGCAAGCCTTTGTTTTGGTAGTCGCATAGGGAAGGCCGACATGGTATGGCGCGACGAGGTGGTTGGCATGCCATTGGCACATGTGGCATGGCCGGCATGCCTTGGCGCGGTTTGGGCGTGGCCAAAACAAAGGTTTTGGCGTTGGGACAAAGGTTGGTTGGCGACCTTGTACGGCTAAGATTTGCATCTTAGATGGAAGGATGGCTGTTGATCGTCGCCAGCCTTTGTTTTGGTAACCGCATAGGGAAGGCCGACATGGTATGGTGCAGCAAGGTGGCTGGCATGCCATTGGCACATGTGGCATGACCGGCTTGCCTTGGCACAGCTTGGGCGTGACCAAAACTAGGGTTTTGGGACAAAGGTTACCATGCGTTGGTTGGCGACCTTGGATGACTAAGATTTATATCTTAGATGGAAGGATGGTTGTTTATCGTCGCACGCCTTCGTTTTGGCAGCCGTGAAGGGAAGGTCGGCATGGTATGGTTTAGGCGCGGCAAGGTAGCTGGCACGACATGGAATTGGCACATGTGGCATGGTCGGCATGCCTTTACGCAGTTTAGGCATGGCCAAAACTAAGGTTTTGGCGTTGGGCCAAATGTTACCATGCGTTGGTTGGTGACCTTGGACGGCTAAGATTTGCATCTAAGATGGAAGGGTGGTCGTTGATTTTCGCACGCCTTCGTTTTGGAAGCCGTGAGGGGAACGCCGGCATGGTATGGTTTAGGCGCGGCAAGGTGGCTGGCACGGCATGCCATTGGCACATGTGGCATGGTCGGCATACCTTGGCGCGGTTTAGGCGTGGCCAAAACTAGGGTTTTGGCATTGGGACAAAGGTTACCATGCGTTGGTTGGCGACCATGGACGGCTAAGATTTGCATCTAAGATGGAAGGGTGGTCGTTCATTGTCGCACGCTTTCGTTCTGGAAGTCGTGATGGGAAGGCCGACATGGTATGGTATAGGCGCGGCAAGGTGGCTGGCACGACATGCCATTAGCACATGTGGCATGGTCGGCATGCCTTGGCGTGGTTTAGGCGTGTCCAAAACTAGGGCTTTGGCGTTGGACCAAAGGTTACCATGCGTTGGTTGGTGACCTTAGACGGTTAAGATTTGCATCTAAGATTGAAGGGTGGCCGTTGATTATCGCACGCCTTCGTTTTGGAAGCCGTGACGGGAAGGCCGACATGGTATGGTTTAGGTGCGGCAAGGTGGCTGGCACGGCATGGCATTGGCACATGTGGCATGGTCGGCATGACTTGGTGCGGTTTAGGCGTGGCCAATACTAGGGTTTTGGCGTTGGTCCAAAAGTTACCATGCGTTGGTTGGCGACCTTGGACGGCTAAGATTTGCATCTAAGATGGAAGGGTGGTCGTTAATTATCGCACGCCTTCTTTTTGGCAGCTGTGAGGGGAAGGCCGACATGGTATGGTTTAGGCGCGGCAAGGTGGATGGCACGACATGCCATTGGCACATGTGGCATGGTGGGAATGCCTTGACGCGGTCTAGGCGTGGCCAAAACTAGGGTTTTGGCGTTGGGACAAAGGTTACCATGCGTTGGTTGGTGACCTTGGACGGTTAAGATTTGCATCTAAGATCGAAGGGTGACCATTGATTGTCGCACGCCTTCGTTTTGCAGCCGTGAGGGGAAGGCCATGATGGTATGGTTTAGGCGCGGCAAGGTGGCTCGCACGGCATGCCATTGGCACACGTGGCCTGGTCGGCATGCCTTGGCGCGGTTTAGCGTGGCCAAAACTAGGGTTTTGGCGTTGGGACAAAGGTTACCATGCGTTGGCTGGCGACCTTGGACGACTAAGATTTGCATCTAAGATGGAAGGGTGGCCGTTGATTGTCGCACGCCTTCGTTTTGGTAGCCGTAAAGGGAAGGCCGGCATGGTATGGTTTAGGCGCGGCAAGGTGGCTGGCACGGCATGCCATTGGCACATGTGGCATGGTCGGCATGCCTTGGCGCGGTTTAGGAATGGCCAAAACTAGGGTTTTGACGTTGGGGTAAAGGTTACCATGCGTTGTGATAGACACATTTTTGTGACCAAATTGTCCTCAATTTTCAGTATTGTTGGTACTCGATTTTCTACTTATTATGGTGTTTTATGTGTTTGTAGGTATTTTTGGAAAATTCGGTTCGAAAAGTTGGTATAGGCACCCGGAGGACACATGTTATTCAGACTCTCAGTTTTGGATAAGGGGGACCTAACTGATAAGGGGAACCCCAAGGAGCCAACTGCTAATCGCACCTTATTTCTGGTTAAGGGGGCTCCATCTTCTTCCTTGATTTGAAAAGAAAAATTGGCGGGAAATTTGGTTTCAACGGTAAAGGATTTATTATCTTTAAGATAAGAATATCTTCTTGCCTTACAAACATGAAGTTTTTAAGAATAAGGAAGTTATCTTGTATTAAACAAGAAAGATATCCTTAGAATATTTTATCTTGGATTTTATTCTGCGAATTAAAGAAGATATGGGTTTAGTAAAGACATATATTGAATAAAGAGAATGAAAAATTCTTGAATATATTTTTAATTAAAAACAAGAAGATTTTGGAGTTATGGAAGAACATATTTGAGTGATGTGTACTTGTGTGTATAAATAGAGAGCTAGAGAGCACATTTTGGGGGAGTTTTGGAGAGAAAAGAAGATCAATGCTTTAATAATTTTCTCACATTTTCATCATTTGCAAACCACTTTTTGAGCCATGAATAAATATTTTAAGTGTGTTTTCGACGTGATGAGCTAATCCCCAACACCGGGACGACGGAGGAAGACGAATTTCATACATGGGTAAAATTATTTAATTCTTTTAAGACTTTTGCATTAATTTTAATTGAAATATGATTTGAATTAATTGGTTGTCATTTAATTTAATGAGGTATGCTTAGCTTAAATGTTTTGATACATCATGCTTAGCATTTACAACTAATATTTTGCGAATCTACCTTGGCAAAATCAGAGTTCATGTTAATTTTATTTATTGAGCTTTAATTGTTGAGAATAAATAAATCGAACCTTATGTTATGAATTCGACGAGATCCTAGTCCCAGTAACTCTCTTCATCTTGTGACAATATTTTGTATAAATTTTTCTTTTAGCTTAGTTTATTAATTCTTAAAATCAATCTCATCAAGTACGAGTGAACGACAACTCTATTTACCACTATATAAAATTCGATCAATTTTTGGCGCCGCCGACGCGGACTTGTTTATAGATTTGTTTTTAGGTTTTCTTTTTCTTTTTATTATTTTTGTTCTTTTTTACGCCTTTTGGTATTTCTTGTTTGTTTCAGATTTGGAGCTGAGCTAAAGAAAAAGGGAGAAAGTGCTGAAAACAAAAGCGAAGCCAAAGAAGGAAAGAAAAGAGGAATCCAAAAGGAGTGAAGAAGAAAATTTTTGTATGTAGATATTTTATTTTATTTTATTTTTAGAAACTGTAATTAGGATTTTATTGCTGTATTTTTTTTTCTTGTTTTTATTTTTAGACATTTTTTGGACTTTATTTTTGGACATTGGACATTATTTTCAACAACCCTAAGGAAGGGTTCATTTAAATAAAACTGTTGCAGGGAAGAACGACGGTTACGATACCGTCTCGGCCCCTCGGGTTCGTACACTGACATTGGAGTCGGTGGCCTGAGTCGACTTCAACGGTTCATCTCCCGTCTGGTATGGGAGGTAAGGCTTCATCCACCCACGAATCCCCTGTCAGTGGGTTTATTTTGTGTTGAGGATGTCGAACTGGTATTACAATAGCCAATACAACGATTATCCGACTGATTTTCAAAATGGACATTACTTTGACCATAGTGTGAATAGTGGTTGGGAATGCCAACCTTTTGAAAATTATGGCTCATACCATGGTGAGCCCAATTACTATTCACATGAATACCGTTCATACGAGCAAAATTCGTATAATTCCTCTTCTCTAGATGAGGCACGTAAGATACTTGAGTCAACGCGCAAGTTACATGAGTCGACACATAAGTCAGCGGACACAGATGACTTAGGTATAGACGAAAGAAAAGTAACAATGAGTGAACCTTCTTTAGAAGATAACCTCAGGAATTTAGCTGAGTCAACATGTAAGTTAACTGAGTCAACACGTGATTTTCCCGAGTCAACACGTAGGCTTGAGTTAGAGACGGAAGAAAGAATTGCTCGAATTACACTGAATTGCCAATACATTGCTTCAAAAATCAACCTTGAAAGTTGGGAAATTTTTTATTTACATAATCAAGATGACAAGGATAAAATTGGAAGCAATACTTTAGATGAGGTTCAACCATTTTCATGTTATTATGATTATAATGAGGATAGTGCTGATGAAGAATCTGAAATATTTAGGCATAGTGATCAGGAATTTGTTACTCCAACTGAGCTTTATAATAATAATATTATTTCTAGTTCAAATCCAAATAATTTTAATAATTATTCACCTATTCAAAAGGACGAGGATTTGACTAAAGATAAGACTTCCTTAGATGATGTAGTATTTCCTTTTGATTACGAAGGCGATGATAGTTTAGAGGAGCGGGTTATCCTGAGAATATGTTTTTCGAGTCTAAGCAATTTAGAAACATTAGTCTTAGAAAAACAAAATAAATCGTAGAGATGAGTGAGGATGTACCTGACTTAGAAGAATCAATTGACCATTTTCAGGAATCTGATGACCTTGAAACTAGGGAAGTTGTGACTATCTTTATAGAGACACTGAAAACTCTAAGTTTGGGGGTGATTTTTATTCTCCATGTGCTTTAACTCTTACAAAGGTCCTCACTTGGAACTTAACATATATGCCTCAACCATTTTAAGATTATCTTCATACACGTTTTCCTGAACCTAATGATGTCCAGAAAGAAGTTCAGTTGTTAGAAACCCATCCTATGGTTGATGTGGTTAACCCAGGCTACGATACCTCGATTGACTTTGTTTTCCCACCAAATTTTTTTCTCCAATTGTGGGAACTTATGAAATTCAAATGTGTCAGATATTAAGTTTCGAGACTAAACCTAATTACTTTAGGAGATTAGGGTCGACATATTTGTTTAAGGAAGACCACCACTCTCTTTGTGGTCAGTTGTGTAAGTCAAATTTGATTGACTTTAAGGATCCGAAATTATTTAGGTTATTATTATGTGCTTCTAAGTTTTTATTTGAGTTTTTCCAGACTCTAGAACCTGAACATTCGGATCTAACTTTTGAGAAAATGCAACCCAGGAAAATATGTTATCTAGACCCAGTTATAGAACCTGAACCTGAACCACAGCTAGATGTACTTGTCTTAAACAAGAAACTAGACAAGGGTGTGCTTTATTTGTTAACTTTATTGGCATGGTGCAGATTCCTTTTACTTGTGATAGCTCAATTTGGTTTTGGTGATCCGCAGTTATTTCGGCTATTACTTTATGATTCTATAAGGTGACTAATCCTTTCTTAGTTTGGCTGAAGACTTTAAACTTAGAACTTCTTGGGAGGTAACCCAATCTCATGCAATACGGTAATATCTTTCCTTAACTCTTTTGCTTCAAATGGTAACAGTTTCTCCTTGTTCATATGGTTTTAATTTTATCTTAAGAACATTGAGGACAATGTTAGATTTAAGTTTGGGGGTATGGGAGAAACTTTTTAGTTGCAATAAATAAACTCCAGAGCCTAGAAATTTATGTATATTAAGGATGGAACTAACCAATCTAAGTGGATGGAAGCATCTTGGTGATAGGAGTTGAGGAACCAATCTGATTAGATGGAAACATCTAAAGAGTCTATTCATAAAAGCACAGAGTTCGGGTGTTAGAATTAAAAAAAAAAACATGGTAGTTTCGCCATATCTTGTTGAATCCTTTTCACCTTCTGTTTTTTATTTTCTTATAAGTGATTGGGTGAAATAGAGTGATTGAGATACAAAAAAAAAAAATGAGACCAGACCATCAGACCAACCGGAATAAATTCAATAAAGTCGACCACTGGAGCCCTTGTATATGCCAGTTGTGTTGACCTAGAGTTAGGATTATCACCCGCTGGTTCCCTTGTATATGCCAGCTGTGTTGATATTAGTCATACCGGTATCTCAGTCCATTAGGATAGGTTCACCTTAGTCAACATCAAAACCATCTATGTTTTTCACTACATCCATCTTCTTAATCTTTCCATGTGATTGGTTGACTCCGGTTATGATGTACAGAAACTATCTGAGTAGAGCTCTGTCACTTATATGAATTTTAGTATGCTTGAGTGCAAACTCGTGTACAACAATTGGAATTTCGCATTAGGGTACTTCCTCCTGTAATCAATGAGAGTATGCCAACCAAGGAGATTCTTTAGTGCCTTCCAAGGTTTTGCGTAGATAGATAGGGTCCGGAGTAAAGGTTTTGTGGGTACACCTCTGGTAAACCCTCCGGAGACAACACTCCGCCGCTAGGGCCACCTAGCGGTTTAACGGCTTGCTGCATGTGCTAAGTGTAGTCATTTTTATTTTTCTAGATTATTTGCTCGAGGACTAGCAAATAATAAGTTTGGAGGTATTTTATAGACACATTTTTGTGACCGAATTGTCCTCAATTTTCAGTATTGTTGGTACTCGATTTTCTACTTATTATGGTGTTTTATGTGTTTGTAGGTATTTTTGGAAAATAAACATTTTTGGAAAATTCGGCTCGAATAGTTGGTATGGGAACCCGGAGGACACATGTTATTCGGACTCTCAGTTTTGGATAAGGGGCACCTAACTGATAAGGGGCACCCCAGGGAGCCAACTGCTAATCGCACCCCATTTCTGGTTAAGAGGGCTCCGTCTTCTTCCTTGATTTGAAAAGAAAAATTGGCGGGAAATTTGGTTTCAACGGTAAAGGATTTATTATCTTTAAGATAAGAATATCTTCTTGCCTTACAAACATGAAGTTTTGAAGAAAAAGGAAGTTATCTTGTATTAAACAAGAAAGATATCCTTAGAAGATTTTATCTTGGATTTTATTCTGCGAAGTAAAGAAGATATGGGTTTAGTAAAGACATATATAGAATAAAGAGAAGGAAAAATTCTTGAAGATATTTTTAATTAAAAACAAGAAGATTTTGGAGTTATGGAAGAATATATTTGAGTGATGTGTACTTGTGTATATAAATAGAGAGCTAGAGAGCACATTTGGGGGGAGTTTTGGAGAGAAAAGAAGATCACTTCTTTAATAATTTTTTCACATTTTCATCATTTGTAAACCACTTTTTGAGCAATGAATAAATATTTTAAGTGTGTTTTCGACGTGATGATCTAATTCCCAACATTGGGACGACGGAGGAAGACGAATTTCATATATGGGTACAATTATTTAATTCTTTTAAGACTTTTGCATTAATTTTAATTAAAATATGATTTGGATTAATTGGTTGTCATTTAATTTGATGAGGTATGCTTACCTTAAATGTTTTGATACCTCATGCTTAGGATTTACAGCTAATATTTTGAGAATCTACCTTGGCAAAATCAGAGTCCAAGTTAATTTTATTTATTGAGCTTTAATTCTTGAGAATAAATAAATCGAACCCTATGTTATGAATTCAACTAAATCCTAGTCCCAGTAACTCTCTTCATCTTGTGACAATATTTTGTATATATTTTTCTTTTATTTTAGTTTATTAATTCTAAAAATAAATCTCATCAAGTCCGAGTGAACGACAACTATATTTACCACTATATAAAATTCGATCACGTTGGCTGGCGACCTTGGACGGCTAAGATCTGCATCTCAGATGGAAGGGTGGCCGTTGATTGTTGCAACCCTTCGTTTTGGCAACCAGCGGCATGGAGCAGGGCCGACATGGCTTTGGCATGGAATCGTGGCTGGCATGGTTTGCCATTGGCACGGTGGCGTGGTTAGCATGGTTGGCATGCCTTGGCGCGGAGGTGTGGCTGGCACGGCATGCCATTGGCACATGTGGTGCAGCTGGCATGGTTGGCATGCCTTAGCGCGGAGACGTGGCTTGCATGGTTTGCCATTGGTACGGTGGCGCGGCTGGCATGGTTGGCATGCTTTGGCGCGGAGACGTGGATGGCATGGTTTTCTATTGGCACGGTGGTGCGGCTGGCATGGTTGACATGCCTTGGCACGGAGATGTGGTTGGCATGGTTTTCCATTGGCGGTGTAAGAATTTAGGATTTGGTGTACGAAGGTGATGTCAGTCAATACTAAGGGTTCTACTGTGGAACATGACACATATATATGTAAAAAAAAAGGTACCCTGGTAATTCTTACATAGGCGTGTTGAATGATTCAATAAATGCGCTAGTGGTCTTAGTGACGTCATGTCAGATGTAAGGTTTTACGATTTTAACCCTAATCTAAAAACCACCATCAACATTAAGTCCCCTGCTTAGCTCGGAACAGGAGAATTGTTGCGAGGTAAGCATAAGATGGTGATAGGCGAGGACAAAATCGAAATGACAAGTCGTGAAAAGATGGTCAAGAAGACCCGACTAACCTTTTTCGAGAGGTAGGGAGAGTTCGTGATTCTCGTGTTGGCGACGTTGCATAGATTCTACTTGTGGTGTTGCTGGATAGACCGTGAAGTGGTGAGATGTAGATTATCGGCTTGGAATGGGAGCCGCAGGCGTTGGTCGGCTTAGAATGGGAGCCGTAGGCGTTGGTCGGGTTGGAATGGGAGCCACAGGCTTTGGCCGACTTGGAATGGGAGGAAACTGGCTTCGGTCAGCGGAATGGTGAAAACTGTCTTCAGTCCGCAGAATGGTGTAAACTGGTTTCAGAACTTCGGCTACCAAACGATGGTGATGACGCTGGAACTTCGGTTATCAAATGGTAGTGATGGCGCCTGGTAACTTTGTTGAAATCAGGGTTTGGGATGCCGAAACCCTAATTAGCGCTCCTTACTAAAATCGTTGTAGAATTATCGTACGAACTCGGATTTTGACGGTCCGCCCCTCCATCTGACCGGAAAAGAATTTCCTATCTCCTAGCACGTGAATATTTATGTTTTGAGCTCGTTTAGGAGGTGAAAACGGCCCGACAGTGAAACTCAGGAAGAATTCAGGAGGGATGTTACGGGACCGAGGTAGGATAGTCGCGCCAAGTCATCTGTTCCCGTTCATGGAAAAAGAAGGGAACTTTATTCTGTGCAAAACTCTAGAAACTCCGTCCGTATAAAAAGAGGTATTTACCTTCTTCTGTTTTCTGTTGCTCGTTTGTATCCGCGCTTTCGTCTACAGTGTCTCTCCAGTGGATTCCAAAATTTACCAAACTCCATTGCATTCTTGGGACGGATGGATGAAATATATGCTCGGCAACGATCATGCCAGGGTTAATCTTGGAGATTGTGGTTGCGGTGTCGGTCAATCACCAACTTTAGGTTGTTCAGTGCCTGGACCTTCTGATCGTGATGATGATGTGTTGTGAATGCTTGTATGGTCGAAAACTTCTGGAGCCCCCGGATGAAATAGGGAGACGTTTCGTTGCCGATGTGCTTCTATCAAGTCTTCCAGGACTTTGTTCCAAGCGACATCCTTCGAACCATATTCTGAATCTTGGACTATCATATGGAATAAGATTTGGTAAGAAGTCCCCAGTTATACTTCGGTTTGATCTGATGGCATGGATGAATATGTTAATGTATCTTTGTGGCGTGCTCTTGAAGTCTTCGGTGTACATGTATGGCTTCGTGTTAAGAAATTCCTGCGGCTCGTGAAACTTCGACAGTGATAATGTTGAAATCAGAAATAACCTGATTGAGGGGAGTGAAAGCGTCTCATGCCGGTAGTCCCATGTGTATCCTATTTTCATTGCATCTCCTTGAATCCACGTGATTTGATACAAGCTTATCGTACTCTTATGGATGTGACGCTGGGATGCTCAGGATACCGCATGGACGAAATATTATGGATAGCGAAGATGTATGAATGAGAGAGTTATGTTGTTTATCATGGCTCCATCTATTTTTTCAAGAAAATGTTTCAGCCGCGTCTCTGGAGTTATCTCATGAGTCTTTGATGATCATCGATGGACTGCGAAGAGAAGTCCCCAGTCGCATTTTTCTTCAGTTTCTGAAGTTGTTTTCCTCTGAGCAGGCTTGGGATCCTCCGCGGCCTCGTAAAGTGTTGAAGGCGTCTTCTAGACAGAGAGGTGATGATATTCTTTCACTGCACCCTTGAAGAGTATATGACCTTGTTGTGGCTATGGCCTTTTGGTTGACCGTGTCTTCTGAGCTTTGACAGTGAAGGGATTTCGTGTCTATCCTCATTTCTCAAGTATGGTTTACATGTTTCCATCTTTGTAGTGATTGTTACTGTGGTGAAGCTCAGGCTGGTATCAACAAATGAGCGGCAACAATTCTTGGTAGCAGATGTAATCATAAGAGACTACATTGTCGTGGTAAAAAAGTAGGTTGGCTGGAATTGTATGGGCATCCGTGGAAGTAAAAGGATTGGATGGAGTTGTACAGGCATCCGTGGAAGTAAAAGGATTGGCTGGATGCATAAGCGATCAAACTGTCCATGACTACGAAGATTGGTTGGATGTGATCATGATCCTTGACATGGGGAGCGTGGTGGTACGACCCTTTGCAGGAAGAAGCGTCGTTTAAGAAGCTTCGGCTCTTGGAGAAGATGTTGAAACTTAAGAAGCCGAACGCTGAAGCCTCGTCTTCGGATCCTGGAGAAGCTTATGGAGAGAACGCTGAAACGGAGCGGCTGCTGGAGCGAGCGTTGAAGCGGAGCGGATGTCGGAGTGATCGTTAAAGCGAAGTCGCTGCTGGAGGATGTTGAAGCGGAGAGGCTGCGTTAATCAGTGCGCTGTCAAACTGGACACCCTTCAAGCGAACAATGGTTAGGAGTCCCCAGTTCCATCTATCAATCGTGCTTTCCAGGAGAGGTTGGGGTTTGGGAACGGCTTCTATGGTTGGAAACAACTGCTTCCGTGATACAGTGCGGTTGAGGGATGCAAATATGCCTTGACGTTGCGCCTTGGGGAAATATACAATCTCACATAAATGTTTCAATATAGACTGCACAATTTTGCGGGCGAAGTCCCCAGAAATCATGCATCTCCTGACAGGGAAAAGAGTCTTTGTGAACTCAGGGGGGTTACTGATTTTTCTTTGCTTCGATTTTGAAGAAGTCGTCCTTGATCTTTTCATGTAATGAAATTAGATTGTTGATTCCCTTCTACTGGGCGTTCAAGAGCAACGTTGGAAGGATGCAAGTTGCTGGCGCAGGGAAGATGCAAGTTGTTGTAAAGATGCAAGTTGTTGGCGCTGGAAAGGATGCAAGCTGCTGGCGCAGGGAAGATGCAAGTTGTTAGCGCTGGATCGGCTTGGAATGGGCGCTGGCTTGGCGTGGGCGCTAGCTTGGCATGGACGCTGGCTTGGATTTGGTATGACGCGGACTGTTGGCCTGACACGGTGCTGGCTTGGCGTGGCGCGAACTTGTTCTTGCGGGCCCAGCTGCCTCTTTCCATACATAGCTCAAATAGGAAATAATTTCCTTATTCAAATTCCAAAAGTGTTATGCGTATGAAAGGGGTTGGCTCTCCTTTTTATCTCGTATCTTTGTTCTCACGTCCTGGTGTTAGCGGAAGCGCGGTAGCAATAAAGTGGGCAAGCATATTCCAGCTACGTACTGCAGCGTTTCTCTTTCAATTTGTTTTCTTGTTTCTTGTATTGGTGAAAACCCTAGCCATAGGTATGCCTTCCATAAATATGTAGAATTATTGTTCTTCTGAACTGGTGTAAACCCTAACCGTGGGTATGCCTTTCATAAACTTTTAGAAACACTTCGTCATAAACAATTCATCTTCGAATATAACCGTAGTAACATCGGCTACCTCATGAATAGTGACGGGTAATCATTATTATGCAAAGTAGGCACGTACGGGTAGGTGACTGTTTTTTTTTTTTTTTGAAAGGCAAGCAAAGCGCTTGGTTTATGATTTTGATTTTCTGGATTTTTGGGTTGATAGACAAGTATTACCCCTGAGGGTTTTGGATTATTATTTGGAATGAACTGTTTTAGAATATTGATGTTTTTGGTTATGAATATAAGTGGCATGAGTACCCCAGGGAAGTCATGGAATTGTGAATGTTGTGTGATAGTAGAAAGCATGAAACACGGGAAAAATATGGCTATCGGTTTTTTATCTCCCCTGTGAAGATTTGAAGTAGTAGACCATGTATTTTGTATAACAAGACTTACTCGGTTTCTCGGATCTCTTGAAGAAAAGGAATCTCCCGGGTGTAAGACCGAGTTTTGTGGGAAGCACCGCCGTGACTGTGGAAAGTCCCCAGTCATCCCTTGTCGTGTCATCACTGGTAACCGGGCCGTCTGGTAACTGAGATGTCGATCCCTGAGAGGGTCATTTGGATTCTACCGTCCTGACGTCTGGGTCGAAATATGAGATCGAGGATTGAAAGTTGACATTATAACCGAAAGATCAATCTCTCACCGTGGTCGCCAATTGTTTGAGGGTGAAAACGATTTCTGCTGATTTTGGTAATTTCGGGTATGTGGGTGAGAAATGAGTTTAAACCCTAAACAATGTACTGCAAGGGAGTACTTTAGATTAGAGAGATCAATCTGTACAAATCCGGCCTAAACCAAGAAATGGTCGTTCCAGATTTGCTTCGATCACAAAATGAAGGAGAAGGGTTGGTTTTGGGGAGGGAAGCGAAGAGAGTGTTGAGACCAGAATAGTTGATTCTGGAAGAGTAGTTGTTTCACAACTTGTATCAGAAAGTGGGAAGCTAACAGATGGAAAGCTAGCAAATATTTTCTGAGTGTTGTATCTTCCTGACCTGAACTTGTTGTTCAGTGGAAATAGGTAAGACATATTTATACAAGTCGAAGTGAAACGTACTCTGGTCTCGTAAGAAATGGAAAACGGATGAGTAAATGGGAGGAGGTGGTAACCGGTAACATTGACCGGAATCGAAACTATAACTGATGGACCAAGAAAAGACGATCATGTTTCGCAGTGCGAGGTATGGGTTAAAAAGAAGGGGCAAGCTATTGATGATAGCCATTCTCAGGAAGCTTAGCTTAGAGCCTTTCCCATGCATGTCTGTCCCGGCAAGCTGCCTGGAATTGATGTTCCATTAAAGAAAGCGTTTCACCATTACTCCCTGTATTTACTAACCGCCTCATCCTTATGACACTGTCTTATAACGGGCGTAGTGTACGCCGCACGCTGTAAACCGCCAAACCAATACCCAATGAGCATCCCCCAGTTTGTGAAATGTGTTGATGTCTCGAGTGTTTTCGTGGAAAACATGTAGCATGTTGTTGTTCGGCAAGTTGAGCTTATGAGACTTGCCGGCTCGGTGGTGACCTTCGACGGTCGAGATTTTGCATCTTGAGAGGAAGGGTAGCCGTTGATTATTGCAACCCTTCATTTGGTAGCCAGTGGCATGAAAGCATGGCCGGTACGGCTTTAATATGGCCTAGTTTAGGCACGGCAAAAAAATTAAGGTTTTGGCTTTGTTTGGGCGCGACCAAACTAGGGCTTGGCGTCGGGCCAAAGGTTGTCATGCGTTAGCGGGTAACCTTGGACGGCTAAGATCTGCATCTTAGATGGAAAAGTGGCCATTTATCTTCACAAGCCTTTGTTTTTGTAGCCGCATAGGGAAGGCCGGCATGGTATGGCGCGGCAAGGTGGTTGGCATGCCATTGGCACATGTGGCATGGCTGGCATGCCTTGGCGCGGTTTGGGCGTGGCCAAAACAAAGGTTTTGGCATTGGGCCAAAGGTTACCATGCGTTGGTTAGCGACCTTGGACGTCTAAGATTTGCATCATAGATTGAAGGATGGCCGTTGATCGTCGCAAACCTTTGTTTTGGTAACCGCATAGGGAAGGCCGACATGGTAAAGCGCGGTAAGGTGGATGGCATACCATTGGCACATGTGGCATGGCCGGCATGCCTTGGCGCGGTTTGGACGTGACCAAAACTAGGATTTTGGGCCAAAGTTTACCATGCGTTGGTTGGCGACCTTGGACGGCTAAGATTTGCATCTTATATGGAAGGATGGTCGTTGATCGTGACACGCCTTCGTTTTGGCAGCCGTGAAGGGAAGGACGACATGATATGGTTTAGGCGCGACAAGGTAGCTGGCACGACAAGCCATTGGCACATGTGGCATGGTCGGCATGCCTTGTCGCGGTTTAGGCGTGGCCAAAACTAGGGTTTTAGCGTTGGGACAAAGATTACCATGCGTTGGTTGGTGACCTTGGACGGTTAAGATTTGCATCTAAGATGGAAGGGTGGCCGTTGATTGTCGCACACATTCGTTTTGGCAGCCGTGAGGGGAAGGCCGTCATGGTATGGTTTAGGCGCGGCAAGGTGGCTGGCACGACATGCCATTGGCACATGTGGCATGGTCGGCATGCCTTGGCGCGGTTTAGGCGTGGCCAAAACTAGGGTTTTGGCGTTGGGCCAAAGGTTACCATGCGTTGGCTGGCGACCTTGGACGGCTAAGATTTGCATCTAAGATGGAAGGGTGGTTGTTGATAGCGCACGCCTTCGTTTTGGCAACCGTGAGGGGAAGGTCGACATGGTATGGTTTAGGAGCGGCAAGGTGGCTGGCACGGCATGCCATTGGCACATGTGGCATGGTCGGCATGCGTTGGCGCGGTTTAGGCGTGGACAAAACTAGGGTTTTGGCATTGGGCCAAAGGTTACCATGCGTTGGTTAGTGACCTTGGACGGTTAAGATTTGCATCTAAGATGGAAGGGTGGTCGTTGATTTTCGCACGCTTTCGTTTTGGAAGCCGTGAGGGGAAGGCCGGCATGGTATGGTTTAGGCACGGCAAGGTGGATAGAACGGCATGCCATTGGCACATGTGGCATGGTCGGCATGCCTTGGCGCGGTTTTGGCGTTGGGCCAAAGGTTACCATGCGTTGGCTGGCGGCATTGGACGGCTAAGATTTGCATCTAAGATGGAAGGGTGGCCGTTGATTGTCGCACGCCTTCGTTTTGGCAGCCGTAAAGGGAAGTCCGGCATGGTATGGTTTAGGCGCGGCAAGGTGGCAGGCATGGCATGCCATTGGAACATGTGGCATGGTCGGCATGCCTTGGCGCGGTTTAGGCGTGGACAAAACTAGGGTTTTGGCGTTGGGCCAAAGGTTACCATGCGTTGGCTGGCGACCTTGGACGGCTAACATCTGCATCTCAGATGGAAGGGTGGTCGTTGATTGTTGCAACCCTTTGCTTTGGCAGCCAGCGACATGTAGCGGGGACGGCATGGCTTTGGCATGGAATCGTGGCTAGCATGGTTTGCCGTTGGCACGGTAGCGCGGATGGCATGGTTGGCATGCCTTGGCGCGGAGGTGTGGCTGGCACGGCATGTCATTGGCACATGTGGTGCGGCTGGCATGGTGATGGGCCCGGAAACGTGTATAGAAATGATGCGATGGAAACGGGCCTACAGTAATACCGCAAGTGCACGGTCGTCAGTTGTAGCTCGTGCAAGTACGGGTCGATCCACAGAGATTGGGTGTGTTTCGGAAGTGTTTTAGCTAATTGGGTTCCTAGATTTGCTTTGGGCTTAGAAGCCTTTTGGCTTAAATTGGGCTTTGAGTACTAATGGGTTTGAATGCCCTTTGAATGAATTGGGCTTAGTGGGTTTGTTAAAAATAGAATGAACTGAGCTTGGGCTCAGTTTGTCTTTGAAGTGCAAATGGGCTTTGGCCTTAAACTTAAGCTTTTGATTAAGCCCACAGTTTGTTGGATTGGGCCTTAACAATGAATTTGACTTGGGCCTTAATGAACTGGGCTTTGGTTTTGGTCTTTACAGGTGGGCTCAAATTGTGCCCTGGGCTTTTGGAAGTGAGCTTTGGGCTTGAGTGCACAGCAGAGCAGATGCAAGCAGTAGCAGCTGGGCTAACAACAGTGCTGCAACAAGGGAAAACAACAGCTGCAACAAAGAATGGCAGCAGGAGAGGAAGCAGCAGTGCAGCACAAGCAGTGCACAGGGCCAAGAAAAGAAGGCAGTACTGCAACAGCAGCACAAGGCAAGGAGTGGCAGCAGCAGTGCAAGAAAGGCAGCAGCAGCAGAGGAAGCTACAGCAGCAACAGAAGAAGTGGCAGCAGCAAGGGAAAGCACAGCAGCACAAGTGCTGCAGCAGCAATTGCAACAGTAGAAGAAATGCAACAGAAGTGGCAGGAGGGGAAGCAAGTAGTAAAGAAAATGCAAAACAGAAAATGCAGATGAAACAAACAAGTGAAAGAAAACAAGACTAACAGTTGAAGATGGATTTATGGATGACAGGGAAGGTTGATTATGGATGGGAACTAGGGGTTGAATTCACTCTAACTTTTACTATGTATTCTCCTATAGAAAGTTAAACACAACTATGGTATTCTTTCCAAAGCACTAATTGTCTTTCTACAGCACAACTAGTCAAGGGATTATGAATTCAGCTTGAGTTGCAGCTTCTCAACAGCTCATGAACCTAACTACAAAGTATACTTGGCATACATTGTGAAAGTGAGGTGATGATGAACTAAGTTCAAGTTTTTCCTAAACCTGCTTAACCTTCTAAAGCAATGTGATCAGTGTACTACACAATAAGACATTAGAGATTCATCAAGTCCCTAGCATGGTGGTTTAGAACATGACAAACAGCATAACAGTTGAGCATTTAACAGTGAATAGAAGGTCTAACATGAACACACACAAACAACATTGAACTGAAATTAACATGTGACACAAACATCTAACATACTAACATACTAACAGGATACACATACAACAAGAACACAAGCATTACAGGGATATCATACATTGAACAAGTGCAGGAACAATTATCCTAACCCAAACAGGGGGAAACTTGGCTAGTCCAAGTACAAGTTTTACATCTCATACATCAGTTCTATTATACCTAAATTAGCAAATTAGGGTTTACACCCATTTTCCCCAAATGTCCTCACTCAACAGTACAATTAGGGTTTAAATTATTACCCAAAATTTAGCTTCCAAACTCCAAAATTTGCTCGACCCATGCTTCTTGATGTTTCTCTGATGCTTTTCCTTCTCCTATTGTCCCCTAATTTCTAGCTATTTTACTCACCCCAAAACCTAGGGTTTCAGAGGTTGTGAGATGAAGAAAATAGCTAGGCTAGGGTGTTGGGGATGGTAGTGGCAGTGATGGAACTGGTGGTGGTGGCAGAACTGTGGAGGTGACAGAACTGTGGAGGTGATGGTGGTGTAAGCGACAGCGGCATGGCAGAGAGGGGAGGTGCAATTGCAGTTGCAGAGCTACTGTCGGGTGGAGGAGAAGAAAGAAAGAGGAGAAGAATGGGTCGGGTCAGGGTATAGGTATAGTCTGCTACTGTGTGAGGCGGGATATCAAATTTAGATGTTGGCGAATCTGAGATGTTGGATCATTGGTTCTGAGTGGAATCGAACGGATAGATGGAATGATGTGTGAAGCGACCGTCGGATTCTGAGGTGCAACGAAGTTAACGGCACCAGATGGAGTTAGGTACTGTAGTGTAAGGCGGAATCATCGGGATTTGATGCACAGGCATTGGAGCGACCGTTGGATTCAACTACCATCTAATCTGAAGGCTTGGAATTTCAGCGCTGTGGTGCTCGGCAGAGACATCCGATTTTGATGATCTATGAAGGAGCGACCGTCGGATGCTTCTGAGAACTGATCTGATGGCTGAGAACGGAGGCGCTTTTGTGTGTAGAAAATGAGGTTGTGCGCACCATTCTTCGCGGCTTCCTTGCGTAATTTCTCCCGGCTTTTCACTACTTTTCTGCTCTTTCGCTCCACGACTCATCCGAACTTTATTTATTACCTAAAAATGCAAAATTAATTAATAAAAATATTTATTCTTGAAAACAATGAAAATACAGAATATGGGATAAAATGTAGAATTACTGCACAAAAGATGAGTTAAAATGCCAACAAAAAGGGATAAATATATACAATATTTGGCACTCATCAAATACCCCCAAACCTGAATTTTACTTGTCCTCAAGTAAAACAAAACTAAGGAAATCCTAACTATACCACTGTCGCTGGTCTCTCGAATGCATTTAGCGTATGCACTAAGCCTTTTAAACCACTAAGTGTCCCTAGTGGACGAGTTGAAGTCTCGTGAAGGTTTACCAGAGGTGTGCCTACAAAACCTAAGGACAAAATATGAGCTCAGATTCCATCAAATGTGACATGTGCAAAACAGTTAAGCTCACAGCAAAATGGAGATGTCAATCTAGCTATCAAGGCACAATCCTAGCACTGATAACAAATAAGACATGTGATAAGAGTGTAAAGTGTATCTACACATGTGTAAAGAAAGATCTGAAGTTATGACTACTAATCACCAAGAGATAGTTTCTCAGGCTAAGAACTGAGGTCGAAATCTAGCTAGCTGTCCGGACTTTACGAGAATTGTGAATGAGTTGGAGGTATTTCACAATTACTCGCGTTGTACATCAATGGCATACACCCTTCCTTGCTTATTACAATGAAACAACAAAAGATGACTATTTACATGACTCTTATTTACATTGACTATTCTCTTTTATTTTTGGAACAAGAGATGATGGAATTGATAAATACTTGATTTTTTTGGTATTTTTCTGATTTTTTTTTTTTTTTTTTCTGAATTATACATCGTTTTTTTTTTTTTTTTTTTTTTTTTTTTTTTTTTTTTGAACAAGGAAACACTTTTGATACATAACAAGAAGAAACAAAAAATTACATGACACTTTGCAAGAGGTAGCCCTTTTTGATGCACCCAGTTAAATTCGATGGTTGTCTTTCTTAATGTAACCTCCACCTTCTATCCCAACCAACCAAAGAACAAGCTAGTCCAGTTTCGTTCAGTATTCTAAAGTGATTGGCAATCGTAACTTCCTATCCAACACCTTGAAGATCGAGGCCATACATGTATTGGTAGATCGTGCGCGTGCAAATTTCTTATCACTATGTGAATTGTGCTAGAATCAGGGTGCCTAAATATCTAGACTAAGACTCCTAATAAAAATACATATTTGCACAAGAGTCAACATTTCAAGGTAAATGAGCTCCGTTTTTTTTTTTTTTAATTTTGTTTTTTTTTTTTTTTTTTTTTTTGGAATTTTTCAATTTTTTTTTTCAAAAGAAGAAGTTCTTGTTTTCAATTATAGCATATTATCACGGTATCTACTCTATACCCCCAAACCTAAACTAAACATTGTCCTCAATGTTTCAAAATATGGAAAGAATTATAAAACAACATATGGAAAGGGACATGCTGAGTAGAGTAAAAGGAGAGAGAATACCCGATTTCGGCGAAAGCAGAATTAAAACTCCGTTATTCAAGGCAAAAATCCAACATATTTCAGCCGAGATCATATTGGATTATCAAAATATATACAAAAGGAACAAAAAGGTTTTTAAAATTTTATCTACTGGATTATATACACAAAAATTCACCATACACTAACAATCTAAAGAGTTGAGGATCAACCCACAAGACAAAGTGTAGAGACAAAGGAAGATTCAAAACACTAAAATTGGACTTAAATGGGAATGAGAGTGAAAAACCGAATGAATTACCTCTAAACCTAAATTGTTCAACAGGTTTACTTTTAAGCACAAAATTTTTTAATTTTAAGGGTTCAGGATTCAAAAGGTCTAACTCATAATGGACTGTTTTCGGGATGGGCAAACATGCAATTTCCAACTGTGGCTCTTTAAAAGTGTTATATTTTGAAGCAAAATAGTCCAACAGGACTTGGGAAGCACACAGTTCCAATCCTAGATTAGGAATTTTCAGAAAAATTGGTTTTACAATATTGGCACAAACCAAATCTAGGTTGGGTGGAAGGCCATCAGATTGTGACTTAGGTAGAAGAATAGGCATATCATTATCAATCAAATCAAAATCTTCTAAATCATCTACACATGTCACATCATGCTCACAATCATCAATCAAATTGGCAAGATCACAATCAGAATTATCAACATCATCAACAGATTTATTCTCGTGTATCGGCACATCAGGGGAAACATCACATGGAATACTAGAAGAAATATCATGCATTAAGGTCGGGGCAGAGAAGCCTAATGTATTTGAACCCAAAGGTTCCATAACATTTTCAGTATAGACATGTTCTTCTAACATAACATCATAATCATCATCATCATCATGATAGGAATTTTGCAATCTAGGATAATTTTCAATCCTAAGGTCGGAGCTATTACAAGAATAAAACTCTAATTCATGAGGGTGACTCATATCATGTGGTGTTGTTCCTGTTTCCCTAACGGATTCCCATTGATGGGTTTTCTCTGCAATCTCGGCTAAAAAATTCCATGCATCATCCACAGATTTATCAATAAACTCACCATTACACATAGACTCAACCATGGTTCGAGATTTAAAGTCTAGTCCCTCATAGAGAGATGACGACAAGTCTCCACTTCTCAATTCCATGGTGCGGACATTCACTCAACAAATCATTAAAACGTTCAAAATAGTGAAAAACAGTTTCCTCATCCAATTGGACAAAACAATTGATATTTTGACGAATAGCGATGGTCCTGTGATGTGGAAAGAATTTTTGGAAAAATTGATTAGTGAGTTGTTCCCAAGTAGTGATTGATTGTGGTCTCAAACCGTAAAACCATGTTTTGGCCCTTTCCTTTAAAGAAAATGTAAACAAACGCAATTTCAGAGAGTCTTCGGACAAATGATCAGGTTGCATAGTCCGACAAATTTGTTCAAACTCCCTTACATGAGTATAGGGGTTCTCAGAATCGAACCCTCGAAATATAGGAAGTATTTGTATCATGCTTGCATTTATTTTAAAAGGGTTATTGGTTTGAGGTAAGACAATACATGATAATGGAATTTGTATTGATGGATACATGTATTCATGGAGAGCACGAGGTTGGTCCATTTTGAAATGACACAAAGCCCACTATTTGGTTTTAAATGGGAAAATTTTAAAAATTTGGTTTATGGGAAAATTTTGGTTTTGATGGGCTATAAAAGAAAAGTTTGGTTTAAAATGGGAGCAAGTAAAAATCTTTTTTTTTTTTTTTTTTTTTTAAGAAAAAAAATTAAGAAAATAAAATTTGGTTTTTGAAATGGGAGCAAGTAAAATTTGGTTTTTGAATGGGAGAAAAGTTTTGGTTTTTGAAATTAGGAGCAATTTTTTTTTTTTTTTTTTTTTTTTTTTTTTAAGAAAATAAAATTAAGAAAATAAAATTTGGTTTTTGAAATGGGAGCAAGCCCACTGTGCAAGCCTCTAATGAAATGGAAGGAAGGCTGCGGCCCACAATCGGTAATCAGCTGGGTTTAAACCCAGAGTCCAAAATACAAGTCCAATGGAAAAATTTAAACAAGCCCACACAAAATAAATACAAGCCCACAAATTAAACAACAAGCCCAAAAATAAATTATTACAAGCCCAAATAGAAAAATAAAAAGCCCAAAAAAATTGGGTTAATTATTACAAGCCCACAATTAAATAAATTTGGAAGCCCACAGGTTGGGTTCTCTCAATTGAATGGGTTTAGGCTTACCTTTTTAGCACAGCCCAGCTGCTCTGATATTGTTGCAAAAACCCAGTTGGGTTTTGGTTCTTTTCCTTGGTGGCGTCCCAGCAGAGGAAAAACAGGTTCAAAACAGCAGGTCCAACAGCAAATGAAGTGAAGCAGATGCAGATGCAAATGCTATGCAGTGAAATGCAAAAATAGCTAACAAAACAACAAGAAAAACACAGCACCAATCCCCGGCAGCGGCGCCAAAAACTTGATGGGCCCGGAAACGTGTATAGAAATGATGCGATGGAAACGGGCCTACAGTAATACCGCAAGTGCACGGTCGTCAGTTGTAGCTCGTGCAAGTACGGGTCGATCCACAGAGATTGGGTGTGTTTCGGAAGTGTTTTAGCTAATTGGGTTCCTAGATTTGATTTGGGCTTAGAAGCCTTTTGGCTTAAATTGGGCTTTGAGTACTAATGGGTTTGAATGCCCTTTGAATGAATTGGGCTTAGTGGGTTTGTTAAAAATAGAATGAACTGAGCTTGGGCTCAGTTTGTCTTTGAAGTGCAAATGGGCTTTGGCCTTAAACTTAAGCTTTTGATTAAGCCCACAGTTTGTTGGATTGGGCCTTAACAATGAATTTGACTTGGGCCTTAATGAACTGGGCTTTGGTTTTGGTCTTTACAGGTGGGCTCAAATTGTGCCCTGGGCTTTTGGAAGTGAGCTTTGGGCTTGAGTGCACAGCAGAGCAGATGCAAGCAGTAGCAGTGGGCTAACAACAGTGCTGCAACAAGGGAAAACAACAGCTGCAACAAAGAATGGCAGCGAGGAGAGGAAGCAGCAGTGCAGCACAAGCAGTGCACAGGGCCAAGAAAAGAAGGCAGTACTGCAACAGCAGCACAAGGCAAGGAGTGGCAGCAGCAGTGCAAGAAAGGCAGCAGCAGCAGAGGAAGCTACAGCAGCAACAGAAGAAGTGGCAGCAGCAAGGGAAAGCACAGCAGCACAAGTGCTGCAGCAGCAATTGCAACAGTAGAAGAAATGCAACAGAAGTGGCAGGAGGGGAAGCAAGTAGTAAAGAAAATGCAAAACAGAAAATGCAGATGAAACAAACAAGTGAAAGAAAACAAGACTAACAGTTGAAGATGGATTTATGGATGACAGGGAAGGTTGATTATGGATGGGAACTAGGGGTTGAATTCACTCTAACTTTTACTATGTATTCTCCTATAGAAAGTTAAACACAACTATGGTATTATTTCCAAAGCACTAATTGTCTTTCTACAGCACAACTAGTCAAGGGATTATGAATTCAGCTTGAGTTGCAGCTTATCAGCAGCTCATGAACCTAACTACAAAGTATACTTGGCATACATTGTGAAAGTGAGGTGATGATGAGCTAAGTTCAAGTTTTTCCTAAACCTGCTTAGCCTTCTAAAGCAATGTGATCAATGTACTATACAATAAGACATTAGATATTCATCAAGTCCCTAGCAGGGTGATTTAGAACATGACAAACAGCATAACAGTTGAGCATTTAACAGTGAATAGAAGGTCTAACATGAACACACACAAACAAACATTGAACTGAAATTAACATGTGACACAAACATCTAACATACTAACATACTAACAGGATACACATACAACAAGAACACAAGCATTACAGGGATATCATACATTGAACAAGTGCAGGAACAATTATCCTAACCCAAACAGGGGGAAACTTGGCTAGTCCAAGTACAAGTTTTACATCTCATACATCAGTTCTATTTATACCTAAATTAGCAAATTAGGGTTTACACCCATTTTCCCCAAATGTCCTCACTCAACAGTACAATTAGGGTTTAAATTATTACCCAAAATTTAGCTTCCAAACTCCAAAATTTGCTCGACCCATGCTTCTTGATGTTTCTCTGATGCTTTTCCTTCTCCTATTGTCCCCTAATTTCTAGCTATTTTACTCACCCCAAAACCTAGGGTTTCAGAGGTTGTGAGATGAAGAAAATAGCTAGGCTAGGGTGTTGGGGATGGTAGTGGCAGTGATGGAACTGGTGGTGGTGGCAGAACTGTGGAGGTGACAGAACTGTGGAGGTGATGGTGGTGTAAGCGACAGCGGCATGGCAGAGAGGGGAGGTGCAGTTGCAGTTGCAGAGCTACTGTCGGGTGGAGGAGAAGAAAGAAAGAGGAGAAGAATGGGTCGGGTCAGGGTATAGGTATAGTCTGCTACTGTGTGAGGCGGGATATCAAATTTAGATGTTGGCGAATCTGAGATGTTGGATCATTGGTTCTGAGTGGAATCGAACGGATAGATGGAATGATGTGTGAATCGACCGTCGGATTCTGAGGTGCAACGAAGTTAACGGCACCAGATGGAGTTAGGTACTGTAGTGTAAGGCGGAATCATCGGGATTTGATGCACAGGCATTGGAGCGACCGTTGGATTCAACTACCATCTAATCTGAAGGCTTGGAATTTCAGCGCTGTGGTGCTCGGCAGAGACATCCGATTTTGATGATCTATGAAGGAGCGACCGTCGGATGCTTCTGAGAACTGATCTGATGGCTGAGAACGGAGGCGCTTTTGTGTGTAGAAAATGAGGTTGTGCGCACCATTCTTCGCGGCTTCCTTGCGTAATTTCTCCCGGCTTTTCACTACTTTTCTGCTCTTTTCGCTCCACGACTCATCCGAACTTTATTTATTACCTAAAAATGCAAAATTAATTAATAAAAATATTTATTCTTGAAAACAATGAAAATACAGAATATGGGATAAAATGTAGAATTACTGCACAAAAGATGAGTTAAAATGCCAACAAAAAGGGATAAATATATACAATATTTGGCACTCATCACATGGTTGGCATGCCTTGGCGCGGAGACGTGGTTGGCATGGTTTTCCATTGGCACGGTGGCGCGGCTGGCATGGTTGGCATGCTTTGGCGCGGAGACGTGGATGGAATAGTTTGCCATTGGCACGGTGTTAAGGCTGTAATGGTTGGCATGCCTTGGCGCGGAGACGTGGCTGGCATGGTTTTCCATTGGCACGGTGGTGCGGCTGGCATGGTTGACATGCCTTGGCGCAGAGATGTGGTTGGCATGGTTTGACATTGGCACGGTGGTGTAAGAATTTAGGTTTTGGTGTACGAAGGTGATGGCAGTCAATACTAAGGGTTCTACCGTGGAACATGACACATATATATGTAAAAAAAAGGTACCATGGTAATTCTTACGCAGGCGTGTTGAATGATTCAATAAATGCGCTAGTGGTCCTAGTGACGTTTGGGATGCGTGCGTAGAACCCACCAACTCCCTGAAAAAGGGGGATCATGCTCCTTTTGAGACGCTCAATCCGTGACTGATTTGATCGAGCTCTAAAACAACGATGCTCCATGCACATCGATTATTGGGAGTTTCTTGTTTAAAAGCGATGCTCTACGTGCATCGAATACATACGATATTTCATGAATATCGGCTTCACAAAACCCAAAGCGTTATGTGCTGCTTTCAGCGGAAAGTCCCACGACTTGACCCATTTACTCGAGACATCAAACATGTATCAAACTTGGGGATACTCACTGGGGTATTGGTCTGGCGGTTTACAGCATGCGGCGTGCAACGCGCCCATTACGAGAAAGTGTCAGGAAAGACGGACGGTTAACAACAATGGGAGTAGTGGGTGAAAGTGTGATCAGTTCTCCCTCATAATGGAAACATGGTGATCACCACTCTTTACACAACCCCACTTCTCCACTGTTTAATCACCCCCACTTCCTACTAGATCAAGGCGTGCGCTCAATGACTTGTATAAATATGATTTCAACCTATTCCAGCACAACACAAGTGTTATCAACACAAGTATCCAGAAAACACCAAGAACTGATAGCTTATGTTCTGCAAGCTAGTTCCACATTCTGATACAAGTCATAAAACATCCACACCTACATAATTCAACATTCTGATCTCAAACACCTTCTTCGCTTCCCTCCCTAAGATCAACCATTCTCCTTCACTTCGTGACCGAATTGAATCTGGAACGGCAATTTCTTAGTTTAGGCCAGAGTCTTACAGATCGATCTCTCAAACTCAAAAGTACTCTTGTGCAGTACATTTGTTTAGGGTTTGAATTCGTTTCTCATCAACACACCCAAATTTACCAAAAACAACAGAATCAGTTTTTTCCCTCAAACACACCTGCACACAACAACTTGAATCTCTTGTGATCAATCACGCACAGAACGGAGTCGGTTAACAATGAATTATCACAAGATCGTCTTTAGAACTAAAAACAGTATAAAGATCTCTGTCGAAACTTCGATCTAGTTTGAGTGATTCTTATATTAGAAGAGAAGATTCTCAAGCATAAACAAACTAGGTGCAATCAAAGTTCAACCACCGTTAGTCAATCAAATCAATCGAAAACACAAGATAAACCGCAATTATCTAGTTTCCCACCAACGGTACTAATAGATATTCTCAATCCAAAAGAAGACTTTAAACTGAGCGACCGTAAGAGATTTCGCCTAATTAGGTTGCTCTCCTCTCCGAATAGGCGGTTACACCAGTAACAACACAATCGAGGAATTTTGTTGTCACGAAGGATTAGTTTTCTAGAGATGAAAAATTCAAGTATTTATAGACAAGGAAGTTTGGAAACCAAGGAATTTCCAAACCGAAAATATTCTCAAGATATGCAATAAATTCCAAATTCGGTTTCCATAATTCCTGGAAATGCTCTGTCCAAAATATTGACCGAAAATCTCTTTGGAAAATCTTCAACTAGTAAATTCACATTACTAATTATCATTTTCCTAAAATAAAATTAATAAACTTAAATAAAAGATTCTTAACTTATTTACTTTTGATCCTGGGATTTTTTTCCTTTAGCTATTAAGGAATAACTTTGAACAATAAAAGATAAACATTACAACACATGTTCAAAGTATGTCGACATCCTTACTTTGTAAGTCCTCTTTCATACTTACAACCTTGAAACCGATTTTCCACACTTCCAAAAAAGTTTAGAATTGGTTCATCTGACTTTCAAGAACTATGTGATTGATCAAGAACACCCAATCACAAATCATGGTTTTAACGGTTCTACCAAAACAAGTTTTGGTTCTACCTCCATGTGAGTATTGTGCATAGTCACACCAGCTTTCCAAAATTCGGTTGACTAGGTACTAGGATCGGTTCCCACATATATATGGTATCTAACTTATATGTGTTGCACATGTCCATAGATCGGTTCCCATTTGCCTAAAAACGTGTTGCACATGTCCATAGGATCGGTTCCCCTTTCTGCTAAAAACTTGATGCACCTCATACAAGGATTGATTCCCTTTGTGATGTGTTGCACCTCTTACTAGGATCATTTCCCCTTTACCCATATTCGGTCATACACAAATCACAAACTCGATCATACCATCTCAGGTGATTACTTAAGATCGGTTTCACTAATAAAAGTCATACCAATACATAAGTCGGGCCTTTGTGAATAGTATTACCAATAACACAAACAAGTCATGAGCGGTTATACTAAATCACACATATTGGTTGTTCACAAGATATGCAATGAATAACAATACCAATAACGCCTGGTGATTTCCTTTTCGATTCATAAACAACTTTATGAACTTAGTTCCTTAAAACACATGTAAAACATTGTTTCCTAGGATGAAATCCTCACCTCATACCCATACATAATCACAATAGCATTTAAACGATTATGTCGATGTCTTATCTACAAAGTTTAATGGTTAAGCAATAAACCTCGTATTGTATTACTTAATACTATGTCTATCTAGAGGGTTCATGCTTCGCAGTTTTGTTTTCAATATGCACGACTTGAAAGATACATTAGGGAATGAAACAGTTATCACTAACCTCAAGTGGAAGTATGATGTTGTCGTTGTAGCTTCTTACTTCTTCACTTCTTCAAGTCTTCGTAATACTTGTAATGTCTCATATCCTAGTACTTTCAAGCTAACCTATACGAAGTTGACTCTGGTACATAATCAAGCGACTCTTAAAATGAATTTTGATTCACTAAAATATGACAACCAAACTGGACATACCAACGCTTGGTGGGTTCAACCGAGCTATGCATAACACTCATAATATGTGTTGGTAAGCTTTGGCTTCAATCAAGTTCATCTTGATCATGTGAAAATCGTCGAGTAACATTTTACATGGTTTGTGTGATACAATCATTTGGCGTAGACTTGGAATGTTTCGTTATGATTATTTCAATAACTTGAAAATTTCTTTGATACTAATAGTGTGTGAAAACAGCTATTGTCATTCTCTAAGAAAGTTTCAATGATTGAAATAAGAGTTTAGAATACTTAACCATCATTGGATTATAAGCATAGTGTGCATTCTTGCATGTATGTGATCCATGACCGAAACTAAAGTATGTATACCCACATGCGTACTTTAAGTTGTGAAATTTCATGTACCAAGTACACATACCGGTACGCATACTTGCGTAAGGTATAGGTCCGAGAATTTCTGCTGGGAATTGGAAGTGTACTAAGTATGCGTACCCGTTTGCATACTGGCGAACCCAAACTCCGACCGGCTACTTAAGTATGCGTACCCGTTTGCATACTTGAGTGGTTAAAGTTCTAAAATCGGTTGGCTCATGAACTAACATATTTATATATTAAGGAATGCATTCTTTGCAAACCGTGGCTATAATGTTCATGAATTGATTTGAGTGAATCAAACCAATTTTTCTTCAATTGTGTTCTTATATCTATGAGAATATAGCAATTGAATAACTCTTTAACTAGTTTTATTTGAGTCATTTGAACTAGTTATGATTAAGATGAATAAGGTTGATATGAGAGTGTTCATATAGCTAACCTTGGTTAACTACTATTGAGCCAACATGATGTACACGTTTAGGTACGGTTACTTAAACCTAGGTAACATTGATTGCCATCCCTGATTTTAAAATTATATAAAGGAGAACTCTAGCAACTGGGAAACCTGATCCCCTCACCTCTTGTGTGATACTAGTTGTATAAGATAAAGTCGATTCTCCTTTAACCTTAGGTTTTTATTGAAACCCTGTAGGTTAACGACTTAAATACTTCATTGGGATTGTGAATCCAGACCCAACTATTTTCTCTGTAATTGTGTGATCTGATCTTGCTGTTTCTATCGTATTTGAGTATTATCTTTCCTAAGATTGGCTCGAGATTTAATCTCCGATATGCAAGATAAAAAGTAGTCACAAACATCTTCGCCTCATCGTTTGTGATTCCACAATATCTTGTTTCGCTACCATACAATTAAGATTATTGTGAGGTGATTGATATTTCTAGGATGTTCTTCGGGAATATAAGTCTGGTATATCAATTGGTTCATGTTCACCTTGATTTATCAAAAGATGGAACAAAACTCGTAGTTATTTCTATGGAGACATATTTATCTATTCCTATAGACTTTTTTGTGTGAGACAAATTTGTTTATCAAGTCTTCGACTTTGGGTCGTAGAAACTCTTGGTTGTGGGTGAGATCAGCTAAGGGAATCAAGTACGTAGTATCCTGCTGGGATCAGAGACGTAAAGAGAGCAACTGTACCTTGAATCAGTGTGACATTGATTAGGGTTCAACTACAGTCCAGTCTGAAGTTCATTGGTAGTAGGCTAGTGTCTTTAGCGGATTAATGCAGTATGGTGTTCAAAGCTGGACTAGGTCCCGGGGTTTTTCTGCATTTGCGGTTTTCCTCATTAACAAAATTCTAGTGTCTGTGTTATTTCTTTTTCGCGTTATATTTTGTTATATAATTGAAATATCACAGGTTGTGTGTTGAATCATTCATTTGGTAAATCCAACCTTTGGTTGTTGATTGAAACTGATTGATTCTTGAACATTGGTCTTTGGTACCGTCAAGTTATTTCTCTTATATTCAATCGGGCTCGCAAATTCCTATTTGCTTATTGCAGATTGAATTGAGAGATAGAGATATAAAACACTTTCATATACTTTTCTTTAGATTGAGTCTAACTGTATAGTTGATTCTCTTGAAAGTATAATGGAGTTTGTCTATTCAGGTTTCCAAACGAAATATTGGGTGTGGTTGTTAGACCCCCGTTTTTCATATATGTATGAGAGTATCCATAAGGTTCCGCAGGGAATGGTTGGTAGTTGTTATATGAATGAGATTGAAAACCATATTGATTACCACTATTATGTGATTGATCTTGTGCTCCGTACATGTTATTCCGTAAGGAAACATGACGACTCACAAGAAAGCGAAAATCAAAATAAATATATAAAAACAAAAATAAAACAAGCTAAACAAATAACAAATCAATTAGCAACTGCTCTCCGGCATCGGCGCCAAAGTTTGATGTGTGTCTTAACCACAACAAATTAATCGAGATATTTCTCACTAACTACCGGTAATATAGTGATAGTAAGGATCGTTCCCACAGAGAGCTGTGTAATTGATAGGTTATTTGATCAGCAAAATAAAGTAAATAACAAAAGGGAGTTGGTTTTAAAGTAAATAAAAAGAAAAAAAATAAGAAAAAAAAAAAGATGATCAAGGAATCCGTCGTCGTTACCAAGAGATAAATGGATTAGTATATCTATCTTTCGTCAGAACCATTCATCACCAACCGTAGGAAAGAAACTAGAGCAGTGTTATCCCCAAAGTTCCTATTGTAACCGGATACCGAAGCGCTCGCATATCAAATTCTATCCAACTAGACCACCAAGTAGTAGCGCACTCAAGGTGTAACCCAATCGGAAGCTTTAAGTTATGTGAACTTAGGTTGATCCTAGCAGTTAGACTCTTAGCGCAAGGTCCACTTACTAGTGTTGTCTTCACACGCGATTGCTCCACATAATCCCTCTGCAAGGTCTCACGTTCTCTACTTGTGTAAGGATTATTCAACAATTATGGATATCCTAACACTTTACTATCAATAGAATGATCAATAGATTAATCCAGCATGTACTCCAAACAATCTAATTAATCAATCATAAACCCTAGAAATGGTGAAAACAAACGATGATGTGATTAAAACTCTGAATAAATTTATATAATTAATAAAGTTTCACGCTAGTACATTAAATTCACCCTCAATCAACAAAGATTTAGCTTCTCATTATTACACAATTACCTGGTTTCCCCTTAAAGGGGTAAATCCTAGAATATTTTATTAAGAACAAAAGTATAATATGAGATGATATCGTGTAAAAGATATGGAAGATCCTCTTATTAAGGCTCTGGATGTCTTCTTATATAGAACTCTCAAATTTAGGCTTTAGAACCATTCCGGGACCGTGTTTCATTGAGATAGAAGTCAATTTCGCGTCCAAATATGTTCCGTAAGTTGTCAGGTTCGGCTCATAACTTGCCGACCTTTCCCGGATGAACCTGACAAGTGAAATTTACTCCAGGTGAGTGTTAGGTTTAGATCACTTGGTTAGATTACTTTTGAGCCGAACATCCGCCTGTATGCTCTTCGAAAATCTTGATTTTTAAGCTCCAGGTTTGGCTGACTCGAGCTGATGAAGTTATCAATCAAACTTCTCTTTGTATCTTCAAGTCTTTTAATCTTGTTTCGCCTATAACTTCTTCGTCCGAATTCGGAATGACCTCATTCTTTTTGCATTCACTTCGTAATTTCGTTCTCTTAAAAATTGTATTAAAAACTATTAGATTTGAATGAGTTGAATTTGATCTTTGTCCTTCCTTCATTGGTACACTCTACTTATTTTCTCATTTAAGCACTTTGTAGCTCCTTTTCGGATGATTCACCTGATATGACACATAAACTAGAAAATAATCATAACAACAAGTAATATGCAAGAATTATAGCTAAAAAAGTATGGATTTGACATCCTAAACATGTAAATTAAGCACTTACATATATACTTTTACATTATCCACCATTGAAATTTCGAGTCGAGTTTCTATCGTTTATATATTTCTCGAAATGTGTGTTGGAAGATTTTAGCTTTAGCTACACTTCATTATATAGTTGAAGAGTTTAGTTATAGACAAATTTATTTGTTGGAAACTAAATATTAATTCAAAATGTGAAAATTACCTTTAACATCTTACATGATTTGTGTGAGACAATCATTTGATGTTAACTTGGGAAGTTTCGTATTGATCGATTAATCACTTGAAAATTACTTGAAGCTAGTGGTATGTGTAACATTACCATTGTTGTCTTCTAAGGATGTTTGAATGATTAAATGATAGTTTGGAACTACTACCAATGTCTGTATATAACATAGGTTGTATACTTTGTATGCTAACTGCGTAGCTCTAGTTCAGGTCCGGAACTTTTGTTTGTGAACTATGTTTGCTAACAGATTTACCTGTGAAAAGGTCCGGAACTGTAGCTCGTGTAATGTGTTTGCGAACGGATAGACAAGGCTAAGTCAGGAACTGTAGCTCGCGTACTCTATTTGTGAACGCCACGACAAGGCCAAAGTCCGGAACTGTGGTTCGCGTACTCTGTTTGCGAACACAGTGGTTAGGTTCTAAAATCGGTAAGTATGGCTTTTCATTCTCATGAACCCAGGTTCGTTTGCGAACTAAAGTCCCTCGAACTTTAATGAAATAAGGTATGCGAACTTGTTTTGCAAACCGTGGAATTATGTTCATGGATTGATTCTTGTATAAGTACTTTATACAATTACAAACCAAACCGATTATGTTTCAAATGGTTCATATGTATTTCTATGAGATGATGAACATTTGAACAACTCTCTTGAAACACATTTAGATTCATTTAATTATTCATGGATTGATTCTTGTATAAGTACTTTATACAATTACAAACCAAACCGATTATGTTTCAAATGGTTCATATGTATTTCTATGAGATGATGAACATTTGAACAACTCTCTTGAAACACATTTAGATTCATTTAATTATCCATCATGATTGATTGATCATCATATTTGATCTAGAAGTGTTAGATGAATGTGGCTAGACTAAAAGTGTTCATATGGGCTAACTTTAGTTAACTGTTATTGAGCCAACAGGTTGTACATGTTTAGGTACGGTTCATCCATATCTAAATATAGGTATATTTCATTTGTGTGTATCAATCTAATACCATCTAACTGTGGAGATTGATTGCTTAATTTCTAAGCAGACTTAGCTTGAATCTTAAATCATGAGCTAATCTAACGGTGAATATCAATTGCTTTGTTACTAAGCTATCTTAGCTTTGATTGTAAGAAACCCTAATTTGAAAGATTATATAAGGGAGAACTCTAGCATCTGGAAAACCTAATCCCGACACTCTTGTGCATCCTAGTTGTAAACTAGAGTCGATTCTCCTTTAACCTAGATTTTCCAAAACCATTATTAGGTTAACGACTTGAAGACTTCATTTGGGATTCGTGAATCCAGATCCAACTATTTTCTTGGTAGTTGCCTATTCTGATCTTACTTTTTCTATCGTATAGAGTTTATCTTTTCTAAGATTTACTCGAGATTTATCTCTGATAGGTAGATATAAAAACTAATCACAACAATTCTTCGTCTCAGACAATTGTGATTCCGCAATAACTTCTTCTGTTAATCAGTTAGGTTATTATGAGGTGACTAATATTTCTAGGATGCTCTTCGGGAGTATAAGACCGGATTATTAGTGAGTTTCTTGTTCACCTTGATTTATCTAAAGACGGAAACAAAACCAGAATAGACATATCTGTGGGAGACATATTTGTTTATAAGTTTTCGACTTTGGGTCGTAACAACTCTTAGTTGTGGGTGAGATCAACTAAGGGAATCAAGTTCGCAGAGGCCTGCTGGGATTCAAGAGGCATAAGGAACGCGATTGTACCTTAATCGATAGGAGACTTGGTTAGGGCTCAACTACATTCCAGTTCGAAGTTAACTTGTAGTAGGCTAGAGTCGGTAGCGGCTTAATACATTGTGGTGTTCAAATCTGGACTAGGTCCGGGGTTTTGCTACATTTGTGGTTTCCTCGTTAACAAAATTCCTGGTGTCTTTGTTATTTCTTTTCCACATTATATTTGTTTATATAAAATGAAAATATCACAGGTTGTGCGTAGTTCAATCACAGTTGATAAATCCGACCTGTTTGTTGGATGGAACTTGATTTACACTCGGACATTGGTCTTTGGTGCCATCCGATTTATTCTCATATCAATCAGTCTCACAGATTTATATCTAGTTGATTTACTGATTGTATTTAGAAATATATAAAGTTCTTTAATATATTTCTTGATTGAGTCTCGCTTTTAAGTTGGTGCTCTCATAATTATATTGGAGTTGAGTCCATACAGATTGCCGAAAGAAATATTTGGTATGGTTGTTATACCCCTGCGTTTTCACAATATAAATCACATAGTTTATATCCTTAAAATTTTGGTTGTCGGATTGTGTTCTTTTCCGCTGAGCAATACTGGGTTTTCATGAGAGCTCTAGAGTAACTTAACCTTATAGTTAACATAGAAGCGCCCCTACTTCTCACTCATATACGTGATCTCTTATTTTAAAGTATCCTACCATAGTTTTCTTAGTTAGAATAAGTCATGTGAATCATGAAGAGAAATTCTCAATCAATTACTTGACAGGTAACACTGTTTCATCATAGAAACGGGAAAGAGAGTAATCTCTCACAGTATTTCAGGTGAGTATAAATTTACAACTTGCGTGTCCCTTTTGAACCTAGATAACCATAGGATCTCCAATCTCTGGGTTAGGTCTCCAATGTAAATACTACTCTATATTAGGCAATAAAAACATTTCCTTCCATGATGCAATTATAAGCACTCTAGAATTCATATGCATTGTCCACTTAATACAATTTACATACACTATTTCTTTTAGATGCACGCATTTGAGAGAACTACTTTTTGGTGCTATGTCATCCATGTATTTACCGACACACGTACCATATTATTTTCTAGGAACCCTCACATATTGGATAACATATTTGAAATTATTCTTTCCCTTCAAATTCGCTAGGGTCCTCTCTAATCTTTTGGGGTTTAATGAACACTTTATATCTTTGTCGTATTCCCACCAGAACTATAACAACTACCCCTACAATTCTGTGGAGCACTGTTTTCTTAGAAATTAATGATATATATATTTCTAAGCAATGCTACTTTGCTTTCCTCTTAGCAAAATCAACGCCAACATAAAATTCCAATTTAGCACATCCGGTTTATTTTAAACTTCTCAAAAAAAAAATATTCGTAATTCATTTGAGTAGTTCAAAGCAGATATGTATTCTCGGTCATATACAGTGAAGCCCACTAGTGTTAGTGGAGCCACGCTCAATAATAATAAGTTAATAAAATGATCAATAATCAAATGCCCATATTTTATTACTTAAATCAACTTAACTATTCAGATTGGGTGTCATATTTGACCTTACTGTAACCAAAACCAAGATGTGCAACAATAATAAATAAATAAATAACGGTTCGAATAACATATAACAACCGTGATAAATCATGTTTTATAACTGACTTCGTTCGCTATTTATAGCCCTTTTTGGAGTAGTGACAATTTCTACTAGGAACGGATTGTTGACTTTGATTTAGAGGTTGATTATCAAAAACATGAGAACGTCTCTCTTTCCAAATCCACCAAGCAATGGTCATGAGTCTTAAAGTATAAGCTTGTTTATGATCTTCATCTTCATATATTCCTGCATTGTTAGAGTTAAGAAACCAAGAGCATATCCAATCCTTAATATTCACATTATCATTTTGAATTGCACTAATGTTTATATTCATTTATAACCAGACTCTTTTAGAGTAGCTACAATCAATCAGCATGTGTTGGAGGGTTCCATTAATCACGAAGAGGTTATGTGGTGTCTGTGACGCCCCCTAAACTAGCAGCTGACTAATCCAAGAGATTAACTAAACAAAGAGGCACTAAGAATCAGAATCATTTACTTAAACAATCAATTAAGAAATCTTCTATAAAACTTAACCCAAAACTAACCCCGCTCAGAAATATATATACAAGAAATTCTCTCAAATGATACATATACAATAGTCATTTTGTTCGCAAATAGAATAAACAACATAATAAACATAGCAAAAGTTAACTAATTAACGAAGTCAATTCCTTAAAGCTTTCGCTGCGCAACTCTGATCTGTCTCTGAAGCTGAAAGTGGGAAAGGGTGAGCACATCATCCCTAGAAGAGGTGCCCAGCAGGAATAACATTTAACTTTAAAGAAATCATGAGCAAGATTTGGAAAACAATTCATGTTTCCCAAACATCAAAGTGACTAAGTCACTGGAAATGCACAAACAATGTATATGGACAAACTCTTTCTTCAAACAATATATATTAGTGATGCCGGGTTTTTCAACACCTACATAGCTATATTGATGCTGGGTTGTTCCACACCCAATAAGCATAAAAGCTGAATTCATCTAAATATAAATGAAGGAGCGTATCCTATATACCACACGTGGAAATTCTAATTTCCCATAACAATTCATAATGACGACAAACATTACAGGTCCTTTCCAATTCATGGAAATATTCAAAGAATCAACAGAACAATCATAACACAAACTAAACAATGCATGAAATGCATGAACAGACAACACATGAGTTTGTTAAACATAAACTTTTGTAAAAGAAACAACAATGGTTTCAAAAGAGTTAAAAGTATTCCCACCTATTTTGCTGACAAGCCATGCCTACCTCGAGATCCACGATCCACTGTTTCATCCTTTGAATCGATCGTTGTTAATATAGACTAACTGTTAATCACACAAGAAGTCTAAGAATCTAGCCAAAAGGCTCACACAAGGGCCATAACATAATCTCATATAATTCTCTGGTTATAAGCTAAGTGAAGTATCTAATGGTTCTAAGCCCATTATGGTTATACACCTTTTCATTATCTATCTTTAGCACATATAAAGGTTTACTAATTCAATTAGGTAGATTCTATATTCCATTAGATATGTCTTATGAATATCTACAATCTTGTAGAAGAAACCAAAGGTCAATTCGGACCGTAAGGGGTCCAAACAATCAAAGTATGAAAAACTAAACCTAAGCCCAAGTCCACTAAACAAGTCCATTAACTTAAGTCCCAGTTTACCTGAGTCAACTAACGGTCAATAACAGTTAAAGGGTTAACTAACAGTCAGCGTCCAGTCAAGGTCAATGTCCTGGTCAAATGGTCAACTCGGTCAAAGAATATAACTCAGTTAAGGTCCACTGAGTCAAACCGATTTAAGATTGGTTAACATGTTAACTCAACTTAGTCAGATTGACTAAGTCAGCTAGAGTCAGATCCTGACTAGGCTGAATGGCACAAGGCCAAAACTCTTGCACAGGCCAGAGCCATTGCTCAGGCCAAAGAATATAAATGCACACTCATTGTGCAGTACAACTCTATAATCCAAACTCTAAACAACTTCATTCTTATTTTAATCCTACCAGATTATATAACTTCATCTAATCAATACAATCATACAATCAAAGCATAAATACATCATGACTCACTTTAAAATCAAATACAGATTACCTGCAATTGCAGTTCCAAGCTTTTACAGCAAAATTCTTTCTACAAGATCAATTCAGCATTCAGTAATCCCTCCTACACCCAAACTTCACCTATAACAGCTCATGCACCACATATCCATCACCACCAGTATTACAACAGTACACCGAATCCAAGTAAACTTCACAAGAGCATACTTAATCACAATTCATCTTACCTGAAATTGCAGTTACAAACTTCTACAGAGGGTCCAACTCCATATATCAAAGCTTCAATTACATCACTCACTGCATCCTAAACTTCTCCCATAACACTACTACCAATCAACAATACTGACTCATACCACTATACATCTGTTAAGCCATACCACCTGACTCAATCTCTAACAACATCAACATAACTCAATAATCCTCATTCATCACTATATCACTGTTATAATCAAAATCAAAACCACAACAACAAGAAATACTCTTACTAAATTTACAGAGAGAACAATTACCTCAATTCACTTGCTTTAACACCATCACCTCCCTGCCAGATCAATTCTCAAAACTCTAGTTCTTAAATTGGTGAAGAACATGAAACCCTGATTCACCTTTTCTTCACTGTGAATCGGAAACTGAATACTAAATGATCTTCTTTGTTCTCAATTTACAAGAACCATCTCCAATTAATCTTCTAATTCTTCCTATGAATTCTTCTCTTGAAATCCTAACTCTTCAATTCTTCATGAACAGCTCCATAAACAACCAAATAACTTCACCATGTTCATCAATCAACAAATCCACACCTTAATTCTTGTTATTCATCTCCAATCGAAATTCCAGTTCATCTTGAAAAACCTTAGCTCATTGATTCATCACCGAATCAACTTCAGAACTTCGATTAAACACCAACCCCTTTCGTTCTGCATCACCAACTACTCAAATTCCCATTTAATTAATCAATTCCTTCATATCTTAAACCCAAATGAAAACCCTAACTTTCTGATTCTCATCAATCCATCGTTTCTTCTTTATTAAAAGCTAAACCAACTTCAACATCAATACCAGGAATCATTCCCTGATGTTTTCCCTAAGTTTCCGATCTCATAATCGTCAAAGCCTCTCATAGAAACACGAACGGTGAAGAACAAAGAAAGAGAGGGTGAAGAAGAAGAAAGAAGTAGAACGAAAAAGAAAGAAATAAGAAGGTTGAATGAGTTATCTGCTCGACTGGATCTGATAAGGCCAAAGACAAATGATAAATGTGCTCTACAAAATGATACGGGGAGCCCATGTCGGCTAATCTGCAAAATGACTATTTTCCCTTCTCATAATTTCGATGGTATCTTCTTCGTACGTTATCCGATTGACACGTTCGAGAAATCTATTCCGTATAAACTTCGGAGATCTATCCAATGGTACTATTTTCGTATCTAGATCGTTGTTAGATTAATTTCCATTAATTAACGTCCGTGTTAAACTAGACGAGTTATTGACGGCTAAGACGTCTCTTGATTAGTCTAATAGCATTGACGAGCTTGAGGGTCCTTACAGTGTCATTCTTCTTATATTGGCCTATTTTCATTCTTGTAGAGATGACATCTCTAATACATTTCCAAACAAATAATTTTACCCTATAAGAGAAACTGCAATGGTGCGACCATACTATAACTAAACTAAAGACTTAAAACTGAAAAAAACTGTTTATACTCGAGGTTGCACGCTATGGTTATGGAGTAAAATTTAGTCAAACGTAAATCAAGTTACGCCCCAATTCAAATGTAAAATAAATTTACTCCCCAATTCAAACGTAACTTAAAGCTACGCCCAACCCCAATCCAGACGCAACTTAAACCTATGCCCAATTCAAATGTAACTTAAGACTACGCCCCAACTCAAACGTAATTTAAAGTTGCGCCCCAATTCAAACTTTTAAATTACGCCATAATTCAAACGTAATTTCAAGTTACTCCCCAATTCAAACATAAATTCAAGTTGCACCCAGCTCAAACGTAATTTTAATTTCCGCCCGGTACAAGACGTACTTTGAAGTTGCGCTCGACTATAACCAAACTAAAGACCAAATATGGTTTGGTTTTTGGTTTTAGTCTAGTTTTTAATCTTTACTCCGTTCGATAGTGGTTGATTTTTGGACCAAATATTTGGTTTTGGTCGTCGACTGTGGTTGCTCTAAGGAGCATAAAAAACCATAAAGATTTCCACACATCTTGTATGTTACTAACATTGCTAGCAACAATAGCTTGATTGTTGATAACTGGAGGCCATGTTTAGGATCTTGATGACAGTATCATGAACAAACAATTGGTAAACAAGGTTAGTGTTCCAATCAAGAGTATTAAGCAAGAATAATTAACTCAAGCGGGAAGAGTATTCTTTCTTGCCAGTATGTTCTTAGCAGTCTTAATAATTGCATAGTATAGTTTAGGAGAAGATCTTATAATCAAGCAACAAATAAATTAGCGAAAATTGCTTGTGATAACTAATGTTATATTTTAAATTTAGCGGGATAACCATCGATCCATATCATATGAAAGTCGGACCCTAGTTATAATTTGAATGTGTGTTTCTTCCTTTCACTATGTACTGTTTTATTTTAATGAGATCTTCCCTATATTAAAAACAAAAAACAGACAAACGGAGTCAAACTATCAGGGGTTAGACCAGTTGGCCAGGAGCCTGGCTCTCAAGTAGGAGGTCAACGGATCGAGTCTCCGCTTAAGATTTTGGAGATCTCATTACATACTCCTCTTATGTAAATTAAAGTTTAAGTATTTTGAGGTTGTCCGAAAGATATCCCTGAGAAGTTTTCCATGTCTGCTCGTGATTGTGCCCTTTGGCAATGTAATAAGTCCAATCATGCTTCGGATTTTCTCAAAGCTTTACCTATCGAGGGGATCAACCAGAGGCTTGGTGCGCGCCAATTCAGTGCAGTTCATTGTTATCGTCTAGGTATCCCTTTACTCACTGCAGATAACTACGTGCCTTTTGTGATCGAGATATGGACTGTTTTGGGATCATGCTTTACATTGTGCTCATGAGGTGGGACTCAAATTTAGGCACGATCTTGTCAGAAACACCATTATCGACATGTTATTTCGTACAAGTGGGTTTGGGTTTCATGTCCAATGATGGTGGGATCCTAAGACCTGCTGATATTTTGGTTTACAACTGGGATAACGGACGCGACGTCTGCTCAGATGTGACTGGTGTGTCACATTTTACTAGAGGAGGAGTTCGTGTTTTTCATCCAGGCTTAGCCTTAAGCAATGTCATTTCGTGTAAACATAAAAGATACTTTGATAAGTATTTGACTTAAGGTTTTGGGTTTGGCACTTTAGCTTTCACGATATTTGGGGAACTTGGGGAGGAATTGGTGGATCTCTTGAAGAGGATGCACAATTACTTGTCTATGTTTGATGTTAGTGCAAAGAAATGTAATTTCTTTTTCACTGATTAGGCATTGTCATTCAGAAAGGTGTTGGTGCCCAGCTACTGACACAGATCCCAACCAGTTATTTATAATATTTTAATAAAGAAATATTTTAAATGATTAAAAAAAACACAACACAACAACAACGGAGTCAACAAGCAGCGGATGGCTTGGACAACGAAGCGGCAGACAAATAGGAAACTTTTCAACCAAACTTTGAGACTAGACAATCCCGGTTTGTATTAGTGAAGTTATCTTCCATGACTTTGTGGGTATCACATACCCACGTCAAATTGTAACCTAAACTTCTATGGTCCTAAAAATAATATATTGGAGTGAGTTTGGTCCATCTGTTTGGTCCTTTTTAAAAATATACTCCCCCTGTTTCAAAAACACCGTCCTCTATTCCATTTTGGTATGTTTCAAAAATGTGTCCAGCTTCTGTTTATAGCCATATTTTTCCAATGAACTCCCTAACATACCCTTAAGTTTTGTATATTCATAAATTCTTTTTTAATGGGACCAAATCTAAAATATTAATGAAATCTGTATAATTAAAGAAACAAATATATCCTTCATTCCTTTTTGAAGACAATATATATGGTTCCAAATTAAATTCAATAACAACTTTTGGTAGTTTTTATTACTAACATTTTTATTGAAATAAATTAGGCAAGTAATTAAAGGTAGGAATGTAAACTACTATGATCTCCTTAATATCTTCACAAAGTCAAACTGGACTGTCTTTTTGAAACGGAGGGAGTATATTATTGTTTGGTCATAGGGTGACGTCATGGATGATCTAATTGTCATCTTGTAATGGCAGAAATACTCTTTTGGGACCGTTACATCATCCATGATGTCACTCTAGGCATATATACTCAATTATCAAGAGAGAAGAAATCATTTTCAGATTTACTTTATCTCACCTCGATATTTTCAGATCTAGTTTGTCTCTCTATTTTTTTTCTTCTTCTGCTGCTACATAAAAGATGAAGATTTGTGTGAGTTCTAGGATTCTGATTTTGCAGAGATGATGAAGACGATTTACAAAGATGATAAATACGATGAGTATATAAAGATGATGAACAAGATTTTTTTGCGACAAAGATTTTTTGTTTTTCTTCTCTGTTTGATGTTATTGCGGTTGAAGATGATGATGAACACGGTGAAGATGATGAAGACGACGATAGATTTATGTGTTAAAGATGACGATGATTTTGATTTTGATGTTGAAGATCTTGTTTTTGATGTTTGCTGCTCGTGTTAAAGATGAAGTTCTGTTGCTGTTGAAGACGATGATGTTTTGCTGCTGCTGCAGTTCATTTTTATGAATGAACTTTATTTTTTACGAATTTTTGTTGTGTGTTCATTTTGAAAAATGAACTCTGTTTTCTTCTATAGGTTTTTTTAGGTGTTCATTTGAAAGAATGAACTCGGTTTTCATATAGGTTTTTATTAGGAGTTCATTTGAAAGAATGAACTCGGTTTTCATATAGGTTTTTATTGAGAGTTCATTTGAAAGAATGAACTCGGTTTTCATATAGGTTTTATTCTGAGTTCATTTGAAAGAACGAACTCTGATTTTTTGTAACAACGAAATTTTTGTAGAATTTAATGAAATGTAATGAAGTTCATAGAATATAATGAAGTGTAGAGTTTTCATGAAACAAAATGAACTTAAAATCTACAAAAAACCTGATAGTTCATTAAATAGAATGAACTGCTACAAAAATAAATAAATAAAAATTAGCACAAAAGGATATTTGTGTTCATTTAAATATTTTCAAATAATTATGGACCAAATAGAAAACGTTTTTTTTTTCCCGCCGAACCAAACTGTTATGGTCCCATATGAAAAAAGACCAAACGATATTTTTCCCCCTTCAAAAACAAAAAAAAACCGAGTCACCAAAGAAACTGGGCGCGAATATCAAAAAGGGTGCCGGCCTTGCGGCGCAAAACTTTAAGGGTTTCTTATCAGTTGACACCTCCCCTCTACTACTTCAAATGTCTTATTTCATATCGGCATAATTATATGGGCACGGACTCTTTCTCCGAGTCCAAATGATTTCCAAGTATTCAGTACTCAGAAGGTGGAATCATCTAAGATGGAAAATCACCAAATTTTACTCAACCTTTCAGCAGAATCGTCTCTCGTCCCCAGACATAGTTTCAATCAATATTTCAATCACAAAGCATGCAAGAGAAGGAAATTTAGAGATTGCTCGGATGTTATTCGACGAAATGCCAGTGAGAACTGTGGTAACTTTCAATACTATGATATCTGGTTATTCGAAGTGGGGTAAGCTTAAAGATAGCCTTGATATTGTTATGATAATGCATAAAAGTAGTGTTAAGTTAAATGATTCTACTTTTTGTTCAGCTTTTAGCGTTTGTTCCCGTTTACGATCTTTACATGACGGGAAACAGATACATTGTTTAGTTTTAAAATCTGGGTTTGAACACTTTGAATTTGTTGGTAGTTCTTTGTTGAACTTTTACGCGACTAGTTATGAAATTGATGAAGCGAAAAAGGTTTTTGATGTGTTGCATGATAGAAATGAGTTGTTATGGACTTCCATGATTGTGGGTTTTGTTCACTGTGATTTAATCAAGGATGCCATGGAGCTATTTGAGGAAATGCCTATTCGTGATGTTGTTTCGTGGACGATGATGATTTCTTGTTACTCAAGGAGTGAAGATGAGTATAAAGAAGCATTGAAGTTGTTTAAGTTGATGATAGTTGATGGGGAAGTAAGGCCTAATGAATTTACATTTGATAGTGTTTTAAGGGCTTGTACTAGATTGGGAGGTCTTGATGAAGGGAGAATGGTTCATGGGTTTTTGATTAAGTGTGGGTTTGAAGTTGATCAGTCTGTTTGTGGTGCATTGATTGAGTTCTATTGTGGTTGCAACATCATTGATGATGCAAAACGGGTTTATTGGCAATTTTCTCATCCAATTTTGAATACTTCAAATTCACTAATTGGAGGACTTGTTTCAATGGGTAGGATTGATGAGGCAGAAATAATCTTCCACCTAATCGAACCAAATCCTGTTTCCTGTAATTTAATGATTAAAGGGTACGCACTGAGTGGTAGAATTGATGATTCGAAAAGATTGTTTGAGGAGATGCCTGAAAAAACTATAGTTACTTCAAATACTATGATCTTTGTGTATTCTAGAAATGGAGAGCTCAGCAAAGCTGTTGGGCTTTTTGAACAAACAAAAGAGGAGAGAAATACTGCTACATGGAACTCAATGATTTCAGCATATATTGAAAATGACCAACCGAAAGAGTCATTGAAGTTATATGTTGCTATGCATAGGTTACCAGTACAGAAAAACAGATCAACATTCTCTACCCTTTTTTATGCCTGTTCGTGTTTGGGATCACTTGAACAAGGAAAGCTACTTCATGCCCATTTGAGCAAAACCCCATTTGAATGGAATGTATATGTTGGTACATCGCTTGCAGACATGTATGCAAAATGCGGAAATATAACTGATGCTCGAGCTTCATTTACTCATATATCTTCGCCTAACGTTGCTGCATGGACTTCTTTAGTACATGGCTATGCTTACCATGGACTAGGAAGAGAAGCAATAATGTTATTCCATCAAATGTTAGATCGAGGGGTGTATCCTAATGGGGTAACATTTGTTGGACTTCTATTAGCCTGTGTTCATTCAGGATTGGTAGATGAGGGAATGAGACTATTTAGTTTGATGACGAGAGATTATAATATAGAACCCATGTTAGAGCACTATTGTTGTGTGGTGGATCTTCTTGGTCGAGCAGGACGTCTAAAAGAAGCAGAGAATTTCATTGATGGGATGATGTTGGAACCAGATTGGATTATCTGGGGATCTTTGCTTAGATCTTGCTGGTCCTGGATGGACATGGAAATCGGTGAAAGGGTGGCTGAAAAGTTGCTTAGGCTGGACCCTGATCAAATAACTCCTTACGTGATTATGTCAAATATCTATGCAGCAGTTCGTAAATGGGGGAAGGTGGAGGAAGTGAGAAAGAAATTGAGATCCATGAAAGTGAAAAAGGATCTTGGGTGTAGTTGGGTTGAAGTGAAGAACACTCCTCGTGTTTTTCAGCATCGAATGTTGAACTCGTCCATAATGCATTGAGATCTACACAACTCTAGAGGATTTAACAAGTAATGTTCTATAATACAAATTTGAATATAATTGTTCTAAAGCAGGTTTACTTTCTTCAACAAGAATAACACCAAATATATTATTTGTTCCTGTTATACTATGTTTCAAAGGAAGGTGGAGCGTTCAACTTAACGTAGCAGTTCAGTAGATGAACGGTAAGCACTACCTTTCCATTCTTAGTTTTTTATTACATCTGATGGGAGGAATAACAATACGCAATTCCTTGATTTACATAAGATGCATTTTACTGCGACATGAAAAATACCCCGTAATGAAAATCTTTCAATATTAGCTTCTAAATAATGAGCTTGATGTTTGATTTGTTATTTGATATGCTGTCTGCTAGTGATTCTGAATAAAGTTTTTCTTAGTAAATTTGCAGATCCGTCATCATAGAAATGAAGAGTTGGCTGTGTATTCTTACATTGGGAACTAGGGCACGTAACTATTATGTCAAATCGAACTAAACACCTAGACATTAAGAAAGCAAATAATCCAGTGGGGTTATGATTGTTTTCTAGGATGACAAGCAAACCAGGTAGCAGTATGTTCATAGGATGAAAGCAAACCAGGTAGCAGTATGTTCATAGGATGACAAGCAAAGTTAGGATGTTGGTTTTATTTTAATGTGCAAACAACTAAGAAATGCAAATAAGTAATGAAATTGCAAGGGAAGTGATGAATAACCCAGATTAATGAATTCCATAATCCAGTGAAGATGAAGTTTGAGACCAGATCTGTTTTTTTTTTGTTTGTTTTTCCTTTTCTAGTGGTTGGATGAAGGTCATTGTTCTTCATCTGTGAAGTGGTCAAAAATCAGCTGTTGATTGAGGTTGAGTTGTGATAGCTAGGGTATCAAATTTTCAATTGTGGCAGTTTCTTAAATGAGATTTTCATAATTCTACTGTTCTTATGTTGTGTGATTCCAGTTACTGAATTATGATGAGTACAAATACTAATATTTTTCTTTCACTGAATTATGTGCATCTTTTTGCTCTCATAACCGTTTTCCTAAGTTTGAAGGTGCCTTTGTCATGTCATCGAGGTCTTCCGGATATTGTAAATGATAACTTGCTTTCTTTTATCACAGAAGAATGTAGTATTTGAATGATAAGACCACAAGCAGCAGCCAGCCATGCATTCCGGGTGATGCTTTTCCCTAGAGCACTAGAGAACACCCACAATACAGGAAATGAAGAAACTAATCCGTGGTAATTGTAGAAGACCTGCTTTAGATGAGAACTATCAGACAGTTAATTCAAGTCTTCAACACAGAATGAGGGAAGTGTTTAAGGATGTTACTAACGTCATGCTTGGCACTTGTTAGAGGAACGGCACCAATGCATCAAAAATTCAGGTTGGCTTACTGCGATTTCATTGGTCATGATATGAAAGACTTGGATATAGTGTAGCATTAGGTAGAGACCAGAACTCGTAAAATGAAGTTGATATGAATGACTTTAAAAATTATGGATTCTTATGTGAAGAAAGTCCTTTCAATGTAACAATGCTTTTATTATCAATATTTATCCGAACCTTTGAAATAGTTGTTTGTATTATTGTTGTTTGCTCACCAATCAGATATCTGTTTAATTATTCCTACAGTGTGTCAGGCTAATAGCAAATATCAGTCAAGAAGAAGTCTTGTGGCGAATGCTACCAGAGTGACTCCTGCTCTAGCTGTCTCTTTAAAAACTTGCAAGAGGATGCAATAGTATCTATGTTTCTAGAAGAAACAGAGAAATCCGACTTTGACGCACAAGGAAGTCTGTTTTCACTGAAATCTGAAGAAAATGAAGAATGCAGTGAAGGACAGGGAGTATCGTAAGATGGTGCTTAGCTTATCTCCGGTATACAAATTCCCAGAAAGCCCTCATAAGAACATCCTACTCTTTTACGAATGTTTGATTACGCTAACAGTTATTTGGCAGTAAAAGATCGTATGCAATAGTGAAGGGGAGATATACCGTAATGTTTATTTGCTTTGAACATCTTACGTGTTCGGTAACTTTTGAAACAAACTTCTTTACATGTTTATGATGTGGATATTTTAGTGTCTGATTGGATAAGTTAAATGCAGACAAAGCTCAGGTGGCGGAGAATTCTTGCCATGGTCCAGTACAGAATTGGTTCTGAATGCTAGGATCCTCTGATGGGCAGCCTTTGCATCCCCTTTCCCTCAACCCCCCACCTGATATTTATAGAAACTACGTGCCACAGAGGTTTGTATACAGTCTTCTATTTCGTTTTTATGTGTTTCTGCGCTTATTCGGTTGTTCCTCCTTACGCATGTTCTCACTTTCATATGTTGGTTCCTTTGGATAGAGAAAAAACTGATACACTTTTATATTTTTGTTCCTCTTCAAATCCATCAGATACAGCCTCGAGCTCAAAACTGACTCGTCAAGGCGTCACAAGTCATGACTACAGAGGTAAGTAGCGAGATGCTTTAGTGCCAATAGATTCCCAGTTCTTCATTTGTGCATCTGACCCACTTGCTTGATTTTGCTAGAGTTTGTTTAAGATTGTGTTGTGTGAGTCGTAGCTTCAATTTCAGTCCAATTCATGCAAGGGTTCAATAATTTAAAACCTTAGCTATTAATGTAATTCATTGTTTCCAGATCCATAGGCATAATATTTCTTCACCACACCCTCTTGAAATAGTCGTGGATAACACTTGTTCCATTTCCATTCCTGAATAAGTACCCAATTTCTCTACACCAAGGTATCGAAACAACCATGTTCTTTCAGTGCTTTGCACACTTTAGTTCGAACTATGAGACAATAATCGGTTTTGTGGTTCAACTTGTCATCCCTAGTCAAGTCTATGATTGGAATTTTCTGAGTTTTTAAAAGAGAAAAAGCACCTGATTACGTGGCCAGTAATTATTATAGAAGCCAGCTTAAGCCATATACGTTTGGGATTTATTTAGAAATGCCCACCAAGAGCCATACCTCTTAGAACACTCTAAGTGATGGCATGCCCATAGCCCATAGGTCAGCCCTAGATTACCTCTTTCCAGTTTTCTATTTTATGTATTACTTTAATTTGAATTTATCAAAACCAGTAGTCTAAATAACTAATACCCTCTTAATCAACTAGGATACTGTGTCAGCACTGATGTCTAATGAACTTATGAGGTATGCGACTGTGACAGAGATTTTGGAAAATCAGTCGTACTTGTTTATTAAAATGCAATTTGGCTAAATACATTCACCCATAAGACTCGGTCACCCTTTTTTTTTTTAATCAAAATTTCTAGGTTTGATATTTAGATGGTACCATCTCGTGATAGCTTGACTTGGTAGTAAGATTCAGTAGTCATGTGTCGCACAGTTGATACTTGACCGTGATACATATCTAGCATTCGGTAGTCTCCCACTCTCCATTGTCATACTTAGGTCACACGTTCTGAGTCCTCCTGCTCTCTAATGATTTCAACCCTTGCGTAGGTGCTTTAAGTTCCTTTTGAATGGGCGATGTAGATTACATCTGCGTAGGTGCTATTAACTGCTTCTTAGTTATATATTTCAGCATGTCTTCTTCGCTATATAACTCATACCAAATGTAATAAAAATAGGGAAAAGAAAAAGCAATGTATGTAGTAATAATGCCAAGATATCTTCAGCTTCATAATTATTTTCGTACTGATTTAACTCAGCGAGCTTTGCAGAAGGCGAACTCAGACAAATCAGTCATATGACAGTATGCATAGAACTCCGAAGTTGATGAAATTTTTTCTACTTGCTACTTATACAAATACTAGGATTTTAATATATTTTGAGAATACTGAGAAGAATAAAAACAAGAAGCTCAAGTAATAGAAGAAGTCAAGAAAACATGACAAAGAGAATATGATGATGGAATCGAAACAATAAGGTATTCAAGTGGTTCTTCTGCATTGGCTTATCTAAGTTGACCTGTCCACTGTCATGGAAGTCTTCTTTCCATGGGATTAATAGAACAGAACCTATCCGTTTTACCGCGTATAAGATTTGAGTACGCGCTTTAGCTGCGTGTTAATGACATACACTAGTACTTTCTATAAATCCTCTCTTGTAACTACTGTTCCTTTACCAGACATAAATTCTGTCATTTTCCTTTCGATATCCATAACAAGCAAGGTATGAGCATCTGCATTTTATATTTTTCTGAAATTTAAATTTTCTAGTTTTGCTTTTCGGCTTACGGTAACTTAGTACCCATGATTTCAAATAGTTGATGGAACTAAACTGAGCCGAATATGAATTGGTACACTGTTTACAGTAAATTCAAGATCTGATGATTTATATATTATTGTTTAAATTCTGATTTGTATTCCCATTATATTCTGATATTGAATTCCTTTCTTCATCTATAAGCATGGCGGCATTTAATGAAACATTAATCCAAATACAGATGCAGATTTTCGTGAAGACCCTTGTTGGTAAGACGATAACGATAGATGTTGCAAGTACTGAAACAGTTGAGAGTTTGAAGCTCAAGATTCTGGATAAAGAAGGCGTTCCGGTTAAAGAGCAAAGGTTGATCTACTGTGGAAAACAACTCGAAGATGAGAAAACCATAGGAGACTATAATATCCAAAAAGAATCTACTCTCCAACTTGTTCTGCGCTTAAGAGGCGGAAATGGAGTTATGTTCCAGGAGTTTACTGGTAATACTCTGATTTATCAGAACTAATGAACCATTCTTGAGATGGGTCCACTTGAGCTTCGTCAATGATCACCTTAGCAGCCGATGGCGAGTTAAAACAAGAATGAAGTACATTGATAATTAATAAATCGTGATTGTTCGGTTGACATTGTTATTTTGCAATGCTTAAAATCATATAGTGAAATCTAGTGATTAATTTCTAGAGAGGATGATCTACCTCAGTAATTTATAAGTTTATAGTCATTTTTTTAATTCTTTTTTTGAAGCATATTTAACGATTCATTCCTAACTTTGCCAGTGGTAGGACCGTTCTCTAGGATTTATTTATGTTTGATCAAAGGGAACAGGTTCTCTTTTACATTTGTACTTTGTATAGTTACCGTTCTTTTTTTAGTATGCCCCAGACGATATAACTCACCCGAAAATGTTTTCAAAATTACAACAGAGATTGGCTTATTATATACAATGGTATTTGAAAAACATTGGGTCTAATTATATTCAAGACCGTATCATTTACTAAACAACGGGGTTTCTGCAAACTCCACTGAATAGAGATCTGAGCATGGATATACAAGCAGTGACTAGGCTATCATTTTCACAGCCCCGAGTCCCGACTGGTAAAATACTAAAATTTCATCTTCATCTAGTCATATACCACAGTATGCTTTTACAGTAGACTCGGCCTTTTGACCTTCTTCTGTCATCATAAAGTTAATTAATCCTATTTGAGAAAATGGCTTAAACTTCGCTGGGTGATGTTCATCGACCAGCTCCTCTGGAACCTCCACTAATGCATGGCTAAATGCAAATAATCCGACCGAGTACCTTGTACTGTCTCCTTCCATCACAACTCGATGAATAGGGCACTGCAACCTACCATTGCTCCACGCCTTCATTTTAAAAATAAAAACAAAAATCAGGATTTGTTAGCATAGGTATTTACATAAACTAATCAAGCATAAAAAAGATCAGTTATAAGTTGGATATCAGTCAAACATATAGTTGACTGGCGTTGACTAAGTTAAGCTGTGGTTAAGATGATTTATCTTGTTCTGAGTATGAAACTTACCAGGAATGCATCTCCTGTCATGACTACAAAGGAACCGGCCGTCGGTGTAACCTTTATCCAGTCACCACTCTTTGTCTGTACCTCTAATCCATGAACTTGGTTTTGATGAAGTACAGTAATATAGCTTTTATCTGTATGAGGAGTAGCACCTAAGTTACTCTCACTCTCTTCGCATTTACGGTATTTCATAACTCGGAGGAGATAGTTCATCGATTCAATGTGTGAGTCGTAGTACTTCTCCACTCCATAATTCTCAAAAACCATTCTAGTCACAGTTTGTTCCAACTCCGTCACTCTCGTTGTGAAGGAATACACAGTTTCACTACACGAAAATAGTAAATGAAAGTTAGCAGCACATACAAAACCTACTACTACTTCAAAAATCTAAAGTAATGAAATTTGGATATACCAGAAGCTGGGATTTCCCTCTGGCCACATGAGATTAGTGAAGCTAGAAACTTGTTCCAGAATGGGCGCGTCGTCAATACCCATACCTTCAAGAAGAGGTCTAACTGAGGCCTCAGCAGCATAACCGTAGTAGGGTTTGGGTGAAGTATTTAGAATCTTGGTTTCTAATGGTAGGTCGAATAACTCCTCGATTGCCTGAAACATCTCATTATGAAGCTCTAGCGAGACCTTATTGCCATACAGAGCTTCGAAACAACCATATTCTTCGAGTGCCTGACAAACTTTAGTTCGAACCGACAACCAATAATCCGTTCCTGGGTTCAAATCATCGTCCTCAGAAAAGTCTATAACTGGAAGCCTATTGTTGAGTGTCTTGGATACCATATTTGATGTTCCTATGAATTAGCAAGAGAATGAAGAAGATAAAGGACAGATAGTACCTCTAAGAGTCAATTGGCTTTTTAGTTGTATAATGTAATGATATCTAACATAAGTTTATGATATCTGACATAAGTTGATTCGATTGATATTTATAGACCTCTCGGTCGACTTGAGGCTGCATAAAACTAACGCATAAAATGAGCAAGAATTATATTGAAAACATCGATCGATTATAAACATGTCACTGTTGAAAATGATGTTATACGTAACTATTGGATGACTAGACCGAGAAAATGATGTATATCTCGAGGATATGAATGGTCTTGATCCTAACAGTGTGTTTCTAGGACAAGTTCTCCGATAACTCAAACGATTTAAAATAGATAATTAAAGAATTACTCAAACATTATAGTGCTCCACTTTGGACTTGGTATTTTTCATACTTAACCAGGATGGATCGATGACTTCTGTATGTAGTCTACAATGGCAGCGGGCACCCGAAACTGTAGGTCTTTCGTATTGTTTTGATGTCACCTTTTGACTTTGAATCATTTAAGAAAAAAATGAGGACATACATATAAAACAACCAATACCATCCAAGTTCATTACGTACAATAATTTTCTAAAATCAAATGGGACAAGTATCCCCATTTGTTTTTATGTACTCCCTCGTCCGTCCAAGATTAATTGAGCTATTTGTAGTTTGCACAAATTTTGAAGCAAGGAAGAAAATAAAACTTAGAAGTGATTTATCTTCTAACCTATACCACTGTTTTTCGTAAACTTTATATTGTTGGAAATCATTTTAAAACACCTACGTAACGAGTATAAACATGCCTATCAAATTATACATATTTCCTCTTGATTAATGAAATAGCTCAATTATTTTTTGGACATAGTCTAAAACCAAATAGCTCAATTAATTTTGGACGGAGGGTGTATATCTTTGTACATAAGCTAAATTCTTGGGTATTACCGTATCACATCTAAGTTTAAAAATTGTCATCATTATAACTCCTACCAAGGGAATCAAAAAGGTGATGCCGTGGACGGACAAGGAGACCAGATGGGATTGCCAAGAAGGCCGGGATGAGCGTGAGAAGACGGACAGGAAGTACCGATCAATCAAGGTAATTAAGATCATAAGAACAACATATATCTAAGATATAGAACGTACAAGTTTCATAAATCTGTAACCGACCAAAAAATGGAATAAAATCTATTGTCCAATCTTATCTTATTAATGTCAACCTTAAATCTTGACCGCATTGTTTGCGAAACAAGGTCAAAATAGTTATCTGAAAAAGTCTGCAAAAGAAAGTCCGTTTAGAATTGCCAAGGAAGCAATCCGAAAGAACACCACCTGAATATGTGTAGTCAGGTCAGCCTTAGGGAAGGGCATATACTATTGAATGGGTTTATCTAGAAATGACCTTCAAAAGTCGTACCACTTACAACACGCCAAGTGATGCCATTCCCATAGGTCAGCACTTGAGTACATTTTCATCTTTCCCTCCCCATCTCTTTCAAATTTCAATAGTTTTTGGTGTTTGAATTTGTCAGAATCATAAATCATTAGTGTAATTAAGTAATCAATTCCTTCTTAATCAAAACCAGGCTATCTGTGTCAGCAGACTCAGCACTCATGTCTTGTTGATTATTATAACTTCGTGAGGTGTGTATGATAGAGATTTCTGCATTCGGCAGGTAAATTTTTCATCCACGGGCAAACTGCCGATAGTTGTTAATTTTTAGATACTGGTAGTTGTGGATGGATGCTGAAATTTAATTTGACATTTTTAAAATATGTACTATTGTGACTCGGTCGATTACAAAATACATAGTTTAAAGAAACTAGCTGAAGGTGCACAATCCCTAACAGCAATAGTGATACAAAATATGAATGATTTTTTTTTTTTTTTGGGATTATGGTTTTTTTGTGGGACCATTATTTTATTTTGGGTAAGATATTAGAAGTAAATTTAGGTCATTTTTTATCTAGATATTTATATTAATATCTAAATTACCCTCCTAATTAATTTTGGGTAATGATTTGTTAATATTAATAATAGTTAGTGTAATGATTAAGTTAAAGATAATTAGTGACATTAAAAAATCAGATGGGTTTTTTTTAAAAGAAGTAGAATTATTGAGAGAGTAAAATTAAAGAAGATGAAGAAGGAAAACATGAAAAACGATGGATTTTACCAACCACAATCGGAGGAAGAATATTTGGGTACCCAGGTATGCTTCAAACTTAGATATGTTGGTTGAATTGCTCCAAATTTTCACAAAAATGTAAATTTGTAGAGTAGAATTGGGCTTGTTCGGTTACCTTATGTGAAGAACAGGTTACCGAACTCATCTGAAAGTGTAGTTCGGTTACTTTTTCCAAACACACAGGTTACCGAACTCGCTCTTTAATGGAGGTTTTTAGTCGTTCGGTTAACAGACATGTTACCGAACCTTGTTTATAGGATTTACAGAGTCATGTTCGGTTGGTTCGCAAACTTTAACGTAACAATATATCTAACCGAACTCCACATGTATGCAATTAGTGAAGAGTTCGGTTTGTCAAAAAAATTTGCGAACAAACCGAACATAGTGGGAAAAATAACACAGTTCGGTTACATTTTTTTTTTTTTTTGTATTATGGGTAGAGTTCGGTTACTAACTAATTTTAGAATTTTTTGCGAACCAACCGAACAGAGTGGGAAAAGTTCGGTTGAATGAGAACTCAACATAGTGGGAAAAATAGCACAGTTCGGTTACATTTAATTATTTTTTTTTCTTTTTGTAATATGAATAGAGTTCGGTTACTAGATAATTTTAGAAATTTTTGCGAACCAACCGAACTCGCAGTTCGATAAGCTAATTTTAAATCCTATTGAACCACATTGTTCTTCGTGTTCTTCCTTTCAGGAAGTTCGGTTAAGAAACTAAGATTTTTGTGAAACGCGTCCTAACCGAACAAAGCACTGTAACTTCCATATGAACCCTATTTTGATGATATCTATTCAATTAAAAGTAACGGGGAAGAAGAGAAGAACATGAGAAAAGAATAATTTTCAATCGAACGAGGAACGTCAAGGAAAGAGAGAAGAAGAAGAGAATAATTTATTTATTTTCAAAACTAAAAAACTTTGATTCCCCTCCTATTTTTGTTTTTGATTTTGATTTTGATTTTGATAATAGATTCATTTAGATTAGATTTATATAGTTATTAGGTTAGTTTTAATTAAAATTAAAGTAAAGGGTAAATGTGTATTTACCTAACTTTAGGACACCTCTTATAAGTATAGGAAGGTTGGCCTAATAAGACCATGGTCCCAAAAAAAAAAACCATGGTCCCTAGAAAATCATTCCAAAATATGTGGAAACTATAAATCCAAGCCCAGTCAAAGGACAATAGTTGTTTAGCAATGGAGTAAATAAACTGGATGATCCATCAAAAAATTACTCCCTCTGTTTCTTTTTAATAGGTCAGTTTTGTTTTTAGAGAAATTTAAGAAAATTAAGAGAATTAATCATTGAAAGTGGTCCTCATGACACTTGTCAATAAAAGGAGTGAAGTGAAATGGTCCCCTTGACACTTGTCAGTAAAAGAAGTAAAGTGAAGTGGTCCACACGACACTTGTCATCAAAAGAAGTTAAGAGAAAAGTGGTCCAAAAAATTAAAGTAACATTTGACTTTCCCAATTAGAAAATTGGCCTATTTTTTGAAATTTTTATTTATAGAAACTGGCCTATTAAAAAAGAACGGATGAGGAGTACTCATCTAACAACAAGGATCATGATTCAAAATAGAAGCCTCACTCATAACTAAACATAGATCTCAATGTAGTTATCTTCCTCTTTACAGATACGTACCGTATCATAAAATGAAAGCACTGCCGGATAACTTTCTGGTGTCTGGCTAAAAAGGTCACATATATTGTCAAAGGACGACATATTGTTATCTTCATCCAGTACTGTGTTTCCTTTGGCAGTCGCTAAATGTTTCAAAGAAAGTGAATTCTCAATGTGACTAGATATGTGATAATCATAGCTATTTCGATAACCTTCACTTGGATGCTTTACTTCCTTCAGTTCTTTGGAATGAACGTTGTATAACTGGATAACATGACTATCTTTTCTGCCACTCAACCTCCAGTACAGAAAAATCTGGTTAGATAAACACATAATACGAATACTGGTAATACCTTCGTCCGTTTTAGAAAATGTAGTATACTTGTAGTTGCACGGAGGAGCAGGATTTCGTACCGTTGTTGGAAGATAAAATTCAACAGTTTCCTTAACCCAAACTTGTTCGGTGTTGTCTTTCAGTATATAAAGTTCAACCTTGCCGTTACGAGCATCAAATTTCTCCATACGTGCAAAACAAAAACACCCTTCATACTCCAATTGATAAAAGTTACGGCTGTTATGGGGCAGAACAAATATATCATCATCCGGAAGTTTAATCACCTGAAACTGCTCATCATGGAAATCAAACGATACCAGCTCACATTCTTCTTCATCATTTACCATCTCGTAAAAAAGAGTTCCATTGCAAGAGACGGGTGGTTTGCTACCAAGACGATACTCGGAGTAAATTATCGGATGAAGTTTTGGCTTTGGATGTTTGATCTGTCTCCATGGCTTACTACTTCCCACCGTAAAGATAAAATACTTATAGTAACGTCCATACCCGTTATAATCATTATCACGAACATCAGCTTCATTGCAGTACATGATATACATCACCTTGTATTCGTTGTTGAGCAAGTCATATCCAAATTGAAACCCAAAAGTGTTTCCAAGATCACAACGGATACGAGAGATGATGCTTAATTTCTCCATCCTACTAGGGTTATAAATCTCAACGAAAAAATAAATCCATGGATATGAACCAAACTCACGAGTGCTTCTGAAACATGCTAAACCATTACAATACCCAACCATATCCGTATAACTACTCCTTCTCACAGCTGCTATATTTCGAAGAAGTAGGAGACCATTTATACCGATGCTACCATGATTGGCTTTTTCCAAATAGAACAAGTTTCCCCAGTATTTCCAATGTTTTGGTGGTTGAGCATGTTCTATGTAATATTCTTCAGATTGTGGAGGTTGGAAAGTAAATATGAGAATAGGGTTCTTTTGGGATTCAGCATAGTGGGCTTTATTGAATCGTTGATGATCAACCACAATTGTATTAAACCATAACTTGCAAACACAGCTGAATCTGAGTAAAGATTTAAGTGGCAGTTTGAGTAATATTTGTACAACTACATCATGAGGAATACCCGGAGCTTTAAATTTAACCTTCTCCTTCTTGTCCAATTGCCTTCTTAGTTTCGGCATACTCTCTTATGCAGCCAGTACCTAAAAACCATTAAACAAAGTTATATGGGACAGTAACTAAGAGAAGAAACATAAAAGATTATAAAGAGTTTCAGACAGACATTTCATCGAACATAAGCAAACTCTATTTCTGAAATTAACTCAACAGAAGGTTGTGTCAAATTCATTGAAACAACTTCATATATTTCAGCTAGTGTTGGTAGTGGCAGCAGATGATGGAGTGTTGGTAGTGGCAGAAAAGCCACCAAATTTGGAAGAATTTATGAAGTGTTGGTAGTGGCAGCAGATATGTTTTACCTGCTACGCTGGGGAAATAAGAGGAGTGAGCTAGTCAAGAGTCGAGACCTTAATTGTGACTGAAAGCCGTAAAAAAAAGAATTTTTATATAGCTGGCCCAGCCCATATTTAGTACCGGCCCGTTATATCTGTTAAGTAAAAACGTCTCGTTCTTTTAAGCTCTAAAAAGTAAGGTGATTTTTCTTTCCCGCAAAAACACAAAGAAAGAACAAAAATTCTACAATCTCTGAGAAAAAGAAATGGAGAACACAGTTTCTCTACTAGAAACCCTAATTCGCAAAGGATGGTGTTTCAGAAACATTGAAGAAATCAGTTCTCAAATCCATAATCATATCTCTACAGTAAACAATAGGGTTTCTGCTGATTCTATTGAATCGGAGCTTCTTTTAAACATGGATTTAAAGATCATTGGAGGTAAATCTTTACCTGATGACAGAAAAAGTTCTTATCTTCATGGCCGTAGAGTTTTACAGGTAAAATCTCTTCTTCTAACATCGTTAGGTTCTACATTGAGTCATTTTAGGTTAAATTGGGGTTTAATTTGTTTTGTAATGTTTGCAGATAGTTTCAGTAAGAGATATCTATCAGAGTAATATTGAAGCTTCTTCGGGAACTTCAGGGAGTAAGCGTCTTCTTCGATTAGGTCTTACAGATGGATACTCACAAATTGTTGGTATCGAGTACTCTCAAGTGCCTTCAATACATGGTGATATAGTTCCTGGGACTAAGGTACTATTACTAGTTGTGATTGCAAATTTTTCTAAATCTGTTTAATTTGCTAGTGTTGTTTGATAGAAATTATTGATTTACTGGTAAGTTATGTCACAAATTCGTAGTAGTGGTAAATTATTGAAATCCAAGTATAAAGCCCTTTTGGGTAAACACTCGAAAGTCTTTATGGATTTAGATGAAATGTAGCAAATATGGGTAATTGGTGGTTTGGTGATTGCGGGTTTAGACTTTTGGGTTATTTATGTACCTTCAGGTTTTATAGTTTGAAATATTGTTGGTGCTCGTTACTAAATGTTGTTGTCTCTTCGAGGACCTCCAGTAAACTTGAAATTGATACATTACCACGTTTAGTTCAGTTTGGCGTCATGTTTTACAAGAAGTTTTTTGTAGCTTCCAGCAAAACTTAGTTGCGTGTTCGTTGATTGTATGTAGGTTCTTCTGGATAATAAAGTAGTGATGCGTAACGGAATATTATGTTTGAATCCGAAAGTGGTAACTGTATTAGGTGGTGTTGTTCAATCCCTTTATGAAGAATGGGAGATGAGTCGGAAATACTCAGGTTTTTCGCGTTCGTCCGTAAAGCAGTCTCAGAAAAGTGGTGATGACGGTCCTCCGGCATTTGAGAAGTTGCAAATTGGGTCACGCCCACATCAATTTGCTCAACAACGTAGTTCGTCTGGTGAGTAATCGACCTTTAGATTACTTTGCGCTGAGTTTGCGGATGATTTTACACGTCACATGTGTCTTCTGTATATCGTGTTTTCTCTTCTGATAAGGACTCCTTACTAGCTAACTTGTATCAATCGTGCCGTATGTTACATCAAGTTTATTCGTTCATGTCTGTTTAAACATCTTCAAGGCTACTATTTTCAGCTCCTAATTGCAACTCACGAAAACCGGTAATTTTCGCATCATGCAGAGTCAATCTTGAAATCTCATGTGGCTAGTGCAGTGAAATTGAGTGAAGGTTCTGATTCTAGAGAACTGGGAAGAAACCAGACCCTCAATTTGAAGCAAGAGGGAGGGCGTTCTGATGTGGGGACAACTCCAATCACTGGAAAAACTGGTGATAAACCAAGTAGCTCTGTATCCAGGCCAAAAGAAGGTAAAATCTCAGTCTGCAGGTGATAATTGAACAGTTTTAGATTCTTAATATCACACTGATGCAAATGTCTATTCTCAGTTGTTGAAGCTGTTCCTGTTCAAAATCAAGCTGCTGCACAAAAACTTCTACAGAAAATGAGTCAGCCGCCAACTCGAGGGGATCGAAACTTCAGAGGTCCAAGACATAAAGGGAAAGGTAGAGAAGAAGAGCAAGCTGTTTTGACTCTTGATGAATGGGAGAGAAGAAAAGGTGGTGTGAAGCCTTTAGTTCAAAATGAGTTTCACGACATTAGCAAGGATGAGGAGCTCGCTCGGCAACTGCAAAATCAATTGGATCTGGAAGATATCCATGTATGAATTTTTAGTTGTTGCTCTTGGCTTTCTAACTGATTGATATCTTCATTGTTGCTGTAGTTATTTTGACTTGTTTCCTGTTTATTTAGGCACGAGAAGCCCCAATGTCTGAAGCAGAGAAGATTCGGATGAGCATGTTCAGTTTTGAAAGGGAGGAAGATGGAAGAGACCCTGGTAGAATGGGATCCAGAGGAAGGGGGAGAGGAAGAGGTGGCAAGGGAAGGGGCAGGGGAAAGAGGGAGTTTGGATAATAAGCTGCTAGTGACAAGGTCCATCCAGAGCCGTCTTACGGACTAGGCCAGCTACGCTGTTGCCTAGAGCCTCAAATTGTTGAGGCCCAAAAATTTTAATTTTTGTTTTTGTTATTATTTTATCATGGAAGTAGTGTTGTGACGTAGTGTCTACCATTATGTTTGTTGATAGTCGTACTTTCTAGCTGTGAAATCCTAGCTGTTAAATCCGTTTGTTGTGTAACTAGTGCCAACCCTTTTATATAAGAAAATTAGAATTCACTGCATCGAGCAATTCTCTTTAAACAAATTTAAATATCCTCCATCCCAGACCTAGTAAGTCCATTTAGACGAATACCATTTGCAGAAGATTATATTGTAACAAAGTCCCACTATTATAATGCATGCTTTGGACTTGTGCATGGGTCATTGCAAGCTCGTTTCCGTTTCCTTACTTCGCTTTGGCATAGAGCAGAAAGCATACACTAGTCTTGCTCGAGCCAAGGGTTTATTATTCAGGCTCATGAGTATCCAAGGAATGTTACCACCCCATAAAGCATGGCAACAATCATCGTTTGCATCGCAATACCGGGCCAGATGATACGAGTTACCAAAATATCACAATTATATCCCTAGTTAGATGATATGAGGGATAAAAATGATGGACCATTAATGCTGCAATTAATTGCGGCTGCATACATACCCTACGAAGAAGGGATGAAGCACAGACTGTAATTCATAAGTCTTCGGGACAAGCAACTAAAACCAACTCGTATTGCAAGGCCAAAAACCAAGCATAGCCTAGTCCGCTTAAGCCAGATGGTCTTTTGCAAACGATAAGCAAGAATTTGCATTGACCTTTCCTTTATTTTGCACAGTGGTGGTGCACCTTTAGTTTCTCAACGTCGCAACAATGATGCCTAAGCATCAAGAATCTCTCTCGAGTAAATAACGCGCCATAATGATGCTTTCGCATCATATAGGCTTTACCGACTAAGCTGTGAATCTTACTAGTGCATCTCGGTATATGCACCTTCAACCAACTATCCCTCCTTGTATATATGTCTTATTGAAATTTTTATAACTAAAATTTGGGGACCAGTTGACATACTTGCTTCACTATTCATGGTCGTTTTTCCATGCATCCTGAGTAATGCGCCATAGTGGTGCAAAATCCAGTTTTGGCCCGACGGCAAACTTGAATGATGCGCTATCATGGTGCAACAATGCTCTCGGTCAGTCACCTACTGAAGTAATCCTGCATGATGGTGCAACATCTCCTTCGGACAGCCACTACTGACGTGATGCACCATGATAATGCGATATTAGCTCTTGGCTAATGTAACCTGTGTAATGCACCATGATGGTGCGATATTGGACCTTAGCCAATATTCCTCTTAGTGCGCAACATTTTCTTGAGATGATGCTTCATATCATTCAAATGACGTATCTTTGAGCATGCACCATGATAAAAGTGAGATTATTATAGAAAGTACAAAAATTGTTGAAAGAAGTTTTTGGACGTTTGTACCTTTAGATTGACGAACCTAAGATTTTAGGTTAACGAACTTAATTAGAAGCATCAGGAGAATTTTTTCTAATCAAGGTTCACAAACTCAAAAATTAGGTTTGCGAACTAAAGTAAGTTTGAGTTCATGAATCTTTCTCTCTCCACTAGGTTCCCGAACTCAAAACATAGGTTTGCGAATTCAAACCAAGCCGATTTCAGGAAATTTTCTTTTTCTTCAAGCTTTGCGAACTTAAAACATAGTTTCACAATCTAATATGTATAAATTTTAAAATTCAAATAAATTTATCAAATAGATTTGTGAGCCTATACTTTCGAAACTCATCAGAGAATATTTACTTGATGTTAGTTTCGAAAAAAGCAACAAATATGAACTTGACATCAAAATTTAACTAAACTTCATCCGGACATCTAGTCTATGACAACAACCATCTTTGAAATTCGATTATTTACAAAATTATTTGATTTTGCTATGATAGATAGATAGAATGGGAAACAGTCTGAAAGAAAAAACAATCTTTTTTACTAACCTTTGATGAAGTTCTTCATGTAATCTTCAATGATTAATTTTCTCGAGTAACTTCGATGAACCTAAGAGTTTACTACCTAATCTAATCTAGACCGAAGCTAACTTTAATAGGTTATAAATCGAGAAATAATTTTGGCATCTAAAATTTGACAACATACTTTCTATATCAGTGGGTGGAGGTTCAACCGAGCATTCTCTCTAACAATATCTCCCTTTTATTCAATTTTAATGAAAAAACTTTTGAAATACATATGAACTTTTACAAGTTTGACATTCACAAAAAATGCCATGATGCTTTCTTGATTTCTTGAAACTTTAATTTTATTCTTCTACGGTTCTTCATGCGTTCCTTGGGTATAAGTAATTGAAAGTTCGATATTGATAGATAAAAACTTTAATATTCTTACCCTTCAGAATTTGCATGGATAACTTTCATTTCGCGTATAGTTGTTATTCTAATGAGTAATATTGTTTTTCACTTTTTAGCACAATATAATTTTTCAAACATATAGTGATACTACTTCTTAATTTAATATGTACTCCTCCTTAGCCTTTACATGTCAAATTTTTTTTAGATAGGACGATGAGTACGAATATTAATTAACTCCCCCTTGAGATAATGTTTCGAAAATCCATATGTCACTTATTTTTTCGTACCCTCTTTGTCACAAAGTTGAGAAAGGTGACGAGAATTGGGTTCCCCATGTTTAATCCATTAGGAGAACAATTGACACTAAGAATTCTATCATCGTCAATGATGATTCCACTAAGTTTCACAAATTTGTTTCTTTCACCTTAAAGAGATTAAAATAACTTTTCTCTCTTAAATTCCACAAACACACTCCTCCCAAAGATATATTAATTAAGCACTAGTTCAATTAAGAACCCACCTCCATTTGATGTCATTCTCAAAATAGAACAACAAATGCGATCTTTTACTTGAAAAATGATTTTCTCAGATTTTATCAAATCTCACAAGAAGATATAAGACAAGGATCAATCGTCAAAGATATTCATCTTTAGTTATTCAAGGAAGAACATAAAAGTTATAAGCATAACTTTCCCAGATTATCATGAGATCGGACACCATGAAAAAAAATGATTGAATATAAACACATAGAAGATTTATTCATGAAGATCAATTATTGCAATTATCTTCAATGGACAATTAACTAAATAACTTCCATAAACGATGAAAATTTATTACAATATGAATATTAATTACAAAAAATAATTAAAAAATAAAAGAAGACGGTACTCGATAATGCTTTCAATTATCTTCATTAATGTATTTACTATACATGTTACTACTAATATAATTGTCTAAACGTTTCCCACGTATTAAAAACACAATTTGTGATAAAATCTTATTACCTAAAATTTTTCTAGTACAATATGATTCTTTTTATTTTCGTTTAAGGATTTCTTCGCATATATTATTATGGATTTTTTTAGTAAATATTTTTTTTTAAAATTATTTTCTCTAATTTCAAATATTCCATATAAAAACAAATATCAGTTTGAAATGTTGTTTATTTTCTCTAAATCCCAGGAAAAAAATATCATAATTCTTTTTTGTATAATATATAGATATATATCCATAGGAGTGTGGAAGTAGAATGTTGTTTCGTAATAAATCTTACCCATCCTTACATTTAATGATATGTATTACATAACAATATAATGATATGAGTAAAAATATAGTTTAGAAGTGGTGTATGCAAACATTAATTGTTAGTTTCATATAGGTATGACCATTAAATTTCTTTCTAATTGATTGTTTGTCTTCATTGTTGTTGTAGTTAATTTAACTTGTTTCTTGTTTACATAGGCACAAGAAGCAACGTCAGAAGCACAAAAGATTCGGATGAGCATGTTCAGTTTTGAAAGGGAGGAAGATGGGAGAGATTATGATAGGATGGGATCCAGAGGAAGGGGAAAGGGTGGTAGGGGAAGGGGCAGGGGAACGAGGGGGTTTGGATAATAAAGTCAAAAGATGCTAGTGACAAGGTCCATCTTGCTCTGGCTGACTGAGGATTGAGTACCATTAACAGGAGAAGGGATATTGAAAGTTTCTGTTGTGGTAGTTGTGTTACTCGGGGTACATAAGTAGTTCTTTTTTTGTCTTTTTTGTCAACTGTTGGCCTAATTTGCAGGAAGATGGTGAACCTTTACGATAGTGCTGAGATATCCATGCATTAATATACATACTTTGTGATGATCTGGTGATCAACATGCATAATTCTTGTAACATTTTAAGTTTTGGAGCTTCTCCCTTTGTTTTGCTTGGTAATATCAAATTTTATTAAACCAAAAATGAAAGTCAATACATTACATAAAAATCCCATTTTAAAACATGGGCCATGAAAAAGCTAAAGAGAAACTAGAACTATTAGCCAAATATGTAGCAAGATTTGTCTGGTACTTCCATTGTTCTTATAAAGTCAGGTCTTGTATTATAGCTTCTCCTTTCTCCTTTGGCCAGTCCTACACCTTTTTTTTTCCATTGAGTCAGCTGAGAAATTAATCTCCCTGTAGCTATGAGAAAAGTACCAGTCTTGAAGTGAGTTTTTAATCTTGTTTCATCTAGTACAAGCCCACCAAGGTACATCTTCTGTCTGGAATGCTGCTATTGCTGCTTGAGAATATGTTTTGAAACATACTTTAAGGAAGTTTTTATTGATTGCCCATACTCCAGCACATAAGATTGCAAAAATTTCTTCCATAAAATTTGTAGCAAGACCCGATCTTCCAGACATACCAAACATATATTTTCCAGTCCCATGTCGTCATACAAACTCATAACCTGCTTCACCTGGATTGCCCTTTGAAGCTCCATCACAACATATTAGAATAAATGAGGGATTAGGAAGATAGAATAAGATCTCAGTAATCCTAGTTGGCTTCACCCTCCTACAATTCAAAACAATGAACTTCAAAATCTGTAGGTCATAAGAGGAATTCCACATATTACCAGTCATTCTAACATCACATTCTCTTGTAAAGTAAATGATCCTCTGTTTAAAAGAACTCAGAATAGGTTTCTCCTCTTCATAAGTAATTCTGTTTCTCAAGAACAAAATCTCTTTCAGGGTTATAAGAGCTGCCACTCTCCATAGACCTTTTACAGCTAGGCTCTTGTGTTTTGCAAATTTGAGAATATCTTCCAAAGACTTTGGATTAGTGAACTGAAAAATTCCTCCCAGCCATCTCCAAATTATTTCACTATAGTTACGGTACCAAAGAATGTGCTCCAGATTTTCCTCCCCCTTTTTTTACAAAATGGACATCTTGATGCTAGTTGGAATTTTTTCTTCTTCATTTTTTCATCAGATGGAACAAATCCTCTCACTATCTTCCATACATTGCTAGACACATTTGGGTGTATGCTCTTGTGCCATATAGTTTTTTCCCAATGCACATGATGAAATTTTTTCCTTATACAATCAGAAGCAGAAGATACAGAAAACTTACAAGACGATGTTGTACTCCATATTCTTCTATCTCCTTTGTTGTCCATAACTGGTAATTCTGAAGTTGCAAAAAATTCAAGGAAATTTACTAGAATCTTCTTGTAGCCCCCTAAGCTAGCAGCTGACTAATCCAAGAGATTAACTACAAAATGAGGCACTGACGATCTAAAATATCTAATTAAAACATTAACTTTGAAGTTCTAAACAAAGATTGACCCGAATCTAAACCCTCTCTGAAATAAATACAGGAACTCCTCTCTGATGATATATATTCAGTAGTGAGTTGGTTTACAAATAGAATATAAACACAAAAGAAACATATGCGGAAGCTAACCAACTAACGAAACCAACTCCTCGAAGATTTCAACGCCCACATACACATCTTGATCTGTCTCTGAAAACTGAAAGTGGGAATTGAGTGAGCACATCATCCCGAAGGGTGCCCAATAGAAATAACAACCAACTTTCAAGTAATCACTATAATGATTTGTAAACAATGCAGGTTTTTTTAAAAACCGATAAAACACGGAAAAAAGATAAAACATATTAAAATAATAACTGTACTGAAATATAAAGTTCTACCAACCAATAAACTGGCACATATTCACAACATAAATAATAGTTGAGCGACGCCTTCCTTTGGAGTAGCAAGGCATGACTGTTGCGGATTATTCAATGATCATTAAATCCCCCCTGAGGTTTCCAGCATCGAAGTCATAAACGACATGTACCTTACCAGTACCCCATTCTACGCGCACTATACATATCAAGTATCTAAAGAGATCTAATGGTGACAATATTATATCCGACAGAAGAACTTAATCATGGAGAACCCTATACCTCTCGCAAGACAAGTCCAACAATCATATATAAGATTCTCAACATCATTCACTCCAAATACCAAAACATAATAATAGCTTTTGAAAGTAATTTAAAAGAACAGTAAACACTCGTGTATGAGACATGCATTTCCCGCACATAAATAGAGAAAATAATATTCAGTGAAGTGAATTAGAGGGGATAATGAAGTTTTGGTATTACAGATGAACCTAAAATGAGGGTTGTTGTGCAATTGAAATTAGAGAAATGGAATTAGATGAATGTTAGACATGGAAGAATCTCTGAAGAGGATGTTGTTGTTCTATATGCAGGGTAACTGATGAAGATAGTATTGATGGTGATTGTAGAAGATGAATTATAGATTTTGTTGGTGGTTATTGTGCAGAGATGGAGCTGAAGTTACAGATGGTGTTGATATTGTAAAGTATTTGACTGGAGTTAAGAGTTAGATGAATGTCAATTAGGATATTGCAGGGGTGTTTGAATGTGGAAATAAGTTGATGTTGAATTGATACTGAAGCTTAGTTGAAGTGATTATGTTAAAGTTGTAAGAGTTCTATTTGAGGTTGTGGTGTTAGTCAGAGTTAGTGTGCATTTTATTAAGAAGTTGTTGTTGTTAGAGTTGTTTTGTTGGAATTGAATTGTATGAACTTTTGTATCTTGAGTTTAGACTTTTTAGTCATCCTAGTCAGATTGTCTGAATGACTCTGTTTCTTAGCTGACCAGGATATCTGACTGAAATGAATCGGTTCGACTCAGAACTGGATCAGTGAGCCAAAACCATACTTGACCAGTTGACCATTGACTTGACATGGACCAGTTGGCTTGTTGACCTTGACATTGACTTGTGTTGACTGTTAATTGACCTTTCACCGTTAGTGTCTTTCAGTTGACTCAGATGGACCAGGCCTTAAGTTAATGGGTCTGTTTAGTGGACCTGGGCTTAGAGTTAGTTTTTCTATTTTGATGAATTGGACTCTAATGGTCTGAATTAGCTTTTGGTTCCTTCTACAAAGTTGTATATATTCATAAGACGCATCCAGTGTACTATAAAATCAATCTAATTGAACCAGTAAACCTTTAGATATGCTAAAGTTAAATAATGAGAATGTGTAGAACCATTAAATAGTTCACTTAGTCTGTAACTAGAGAATTGTATGAAATTATCTTATGAGACTTGTGTGAGCCTTTTGGCTAATCTTTAGGGTGCTTGTATGATTAACAGTTACTCTTTATTAACAACGATCGATTCAAAGACGAACCAGTGAATTGTAGATCTAAAGGTAGGCGAGGCTTGTCATCAAAAGAGGTGGGAATCGATAACGAACTCTCTTGTATTCATTATTGTTTTACAAATCTATATCTTATGAAATGCATGCATATCTTTGCTAGTATATGATATGTGTATGCATGTATTATTTGTGTGTAATACAAACTAGTTTTCTTTTATATTTTGGGACGAGATTGGATCTTTAGTAACAACTAATATATGTGTTTTGGGAATATTTACTTATTTTCAAAAGGTGATTCTTTCCATTGACTGGAAAGTGGTTACAATTATTATTTATTGTTAGCATGAAAGGGAGAAGGTTTCCTTTTGATTGGTGTGAAATGTGTGCCCTAAAAGTTATATCTATTTTTTAATGTGCTAAAGGAGTGAAAATTGTTGCCGCTAATAAATTAATAGGTGTGTACTCGTGTCACTGAATATTATTTTCCCTATTTCTGAGCGGGCAACGCATGTCTCACATGAATGTTTATTTTCTTTTAAATTACTTTCAAAACCTATTATTATGTTTTGGTATTTGGAGTGAATGATGTTGAGAATCTTATATATGATTGTTGGACTTGTCTTGCGAGAGGTATATGGTTCTCCATGATTAAGTTCTTCTGTCGGATATAATATTATCACCATTAGATCTCTTTAGATACTTGATATGTATAGTGCGTGTAGAATGAGGTACTGGTAAGGTACACATCGTTTATGAATTCGAGGTCGGAAATCTCAGAGGAGGCTTTAATGATCATTGAAAAATCCGCAACAGTCATGCCTTGATACTCCAAAGGAAGACGTCGCTCAACTATTATTTATGTTGTGAATATGTGCCGGTTTATTGGTTGGTAGAACTTTATATTTCAGTACAGATATTATTTTAATATGTTTTAACTATTTTCCGTGTTTTATCGATTTTTAATAAAACCTGCATTGTTTACAAATCATTATAGTGATTACTCGAAAGTTAGTTGTTATATCTACTGGGAACCCTTAGGGATGATGTGCTCACTCAATTCCCACTTTTAGTTTCAGTGACAGATCAAGATGTGCACGCGGCGATAAAAGCTTCGAGGAGTTTCTTACGTTAGTTAGTTAGTTAGCTTCCGCTATATTATTTTTGTGTTTATATTCTATTTGTAAACCAACTCACTATAGAATATGTATCATTTGAGAGGATTTCTTGTATTTATTTGAGAGAGGGTTTAGATTCAGTTTAATCTTTGTTTAGAACTTATTTCTTAGTGTTTAATTAGATATTTTAGATTCTTAGTGCCTCAGTTTATAGTTAATCTCTTGGATTAGTCAGCTGCTAACTTAGGGGGAGCTACACTGCCACTACCCATCTCTGATCAAATCTGTCACCTTCATTGCTGGGTTTTGTAACATAGTAAGATTCTCAGGGAAGATATCTTTTAAAGGTTTATCTTTTATCCAAATGTCATTCCAAACTGAAATATTTGTTCTTTCTCCTACTAGCGACCTAGTGTGCTCAAAAACATCAACATCAACCCACTTGATTCCTAACCAAATAGAAGATTTTTTTGTAATACTCAATTCAATTCCCATTTTTGTCTTGAAATTTTCCTTGAAAAAATTTATCCCATTCATCATTGCCATTTTGTATCTTCTAACACAGTTTCATTAACATTGACTTATTTATGACTTCTAACTGCTTGATACCCAAACCACATTCAGCCAGAGGAGAACAAGTTTTGACTATCTTCCTGATAAATGGATCTCCAGACCACAAAATATTTCTTTTGATCTTTTCACTCTCCTTTAGAACTTTTTTTGACCACTTATAAACTGACATATAGAAGATTGGAATGCGGATAATTACAAATTTCACTAAGACCAATCTTTCTTGAAATGACAACATTTTACCCTTCCATCCAGCTAAATTTTCTTGCAACATTTCTATACATCCCCATACATGTTTAACTCTAAGAATTCCTGGAGTTAGCATAACTCCCAAGTATTTATCAGGGAAACCTGATAAGCTCATACCACAACCTTCTGCCAATTAGATTTTTCTTGCATCACTTGTACCTCCCACAAAGCATTTACTCTTTGACAGATTGATTGATTGATTGACCATGTGATTTTTGATAAACTTCAAGAATCTTCAATAAATTTCTCAAATTTCTTCTACCACCATTACAAAAAAGGAAGATGTCATCTGCAAACATTATGTGAGTTGATTGCACTCCATATCTGTGTACCATTGGTAGTAAATTATCATTTAACACCATAGATGTTAATTTTCTGCTTAGGACAACTTCAGCTATAACAAAGAGCAGAGGAGATAGTGGGTCTCCCTGCCTTAACCCTCTACTAACATTGAAAAAACCTATTGTCCCTCCATTAACAAATACAGAGATCTTAGCTGATTTTAACAGAATATGACTCCATCTTGTAAACTTTTCAGAGAAACCAAATTTGTTCAAAGCATGGAAAAGAAATTCCCATCTGAGTGAATCATAAGCCTGTGAAATATCTAACTTTAATCCCACATTACCTCCTCTTCTCTTAGTGTCGAGTTCATTAATCATTTCATATGCTAGAACTATTTGATCTTGAATATTTCTTCCTTTAACAAATGCTCCTTGTTGAGGGAAACAATCTTTTGCACCAAAAGGCTCAATCTAGTTGTTATAATTTTGGTAAAAACCTTGAAGCAGAAATTCAGTATACCAATTGGTCTAAATTGATTTGTTGTTCTTGCATTTTTAACCTTTGGAAGAAACATTAAAAAATTAGCATTCATACCTGCTGGGATGAATTCTTTTTCCCAACAAAATTGGATTGCTTTAGTAAAATCTTCACTGATTATTTCCCAGCCATCCTATAGAACCATCCTCCAAACCCATTGTTGATGGTGGTTTTTAGCTTAGGGTTAAAATCGTAAAACCTTGCATCTGATGTGACGTCGCTCTGCAAGGAAACGGTGCCGTGAGTGCTAACTTCCCACCAACATATTTATTGAGCCGTTCAATATATCCACATGAAATTTACCCAGACTGGCGAATGTAGCAACCATCTCAGATGTCTTGTAAATTTCGGCGCCTGGCCTATACTTGAGTTCCTTTGAATGCCTTCTATGCTATGTTCTCCGGCTGAACCCTTAATGTTGATATGGCATGAAGATTTGTGTTCACTCGCAGCAGAGTAGCACGAATCTCCAAATATCAAGGATAAGATCTTTGCATAAGGTATTCAATTAGAAAAGCATGCTGCTCTCTGGAAACGAACTTAAAAGAATTCTGTGTCAAAACATATAATTTAATAAATTGTGCTAACTAAATTGCAGAAGTTAGGGTTTCGCGCCTCGCGCAGTATACCATACCTTGCTTGTCAAAATTAAGCTTAGGAAAACTAGGTAATTAATCCTCCATAGATTAGCAGGTGCAAAACCTCGCCAAAAATCAGAAAAATAGGGAGCTGCAACAGCAAAGAGAGGCGTGGCCATTCTTTAGGCCAGCTGGCGCCACTTGCCATTGGCCACGCCCCATCCTAATGCGGCCCTATTTTCCTCGACCAATCAGGTCGCTTTAAACTCGACACGCGCACATAAGTTGTGGCTAGGACCATGCTTGCCGGCCCCACTTCCCATCGACCAATCGGGTCTCTCTAGAGCCGCCACACTCTCTCCATAAGTGTAGCCGCGCCTTATGTTTGGACGACCCCCTTTTCGTGGCCAATCAAGTTGCTCTAAACTTGCCACCATACATTAAAGGCCAAACGTACCCTGCCGCGCCACCATACTAACTGGCAAGCCAAACGTCCCCTGCCACGACAACATATTGATCGACATGTCAACATGCCACTCTACCGCGGTAACATGCCAACATGCCACTGACGAGGTGTCAACTCGCAAATAATATTTTTCTACTTTTCTTTATACTAGCAAGTAATATAATGAAAAGCAGATTCGTCCCACGGGAGGTATAAAGTAAAAGTTGTTATGAAATTACTCTTACCAAGATGATTTTGTTATATAAATTCTGGAAATTGTAAAGTTATATTCAAATATGAGATGGAATTGATTAAGGAATCATTCTCGACCACATAATATAAACCTAATTGATATATAACCACGTTCTTCGCATTATCTCGTTACTAAAAACCCTAGGATAATTAGTACGCTCAACTATCCCGTTATTATCCCCTAAGCTCACCGGATACGGAAGCGCTCGACCACCGGACTCTACTTGCCAAGTTTCCTAGAAGTACGCTCTTTAGGTGTGACTTAAACAAATTCTCTAAGTTTTGTGAGATAAGGTAGCTCCTAGTGATGAACTCAAAAGCATGAATCACCTACTAGTGTCAATTTATACATATGTATAGTTAACAAAGTCCCATCATCAATATCCACATATTGCTACTTGTATTTAATTCTCTAGACAATTATGGGTCGAAGAAAATCTAAACTAGCAATAAGATTATGACATAACTATTTAATTTCGAACTTAAGCAATTAAGGAACAATCCATAAGCATTATTAGCATGGTAGAAATCAAACAATAACTAAACTTGCGAGAAAACGAGATATTGCATATCAATTATGAGTTCATATTTCGGGCTTTGAAATCACCCTCAATAAAAGATTGTTTTAGTTACTCATAATAACTATGGAGTTCATCATCATATTATAAAAGTAAAAAAGACGAAAGATAAAAACGAAAGCAAACCCTAGCTGCGGATATCTCCCCAAAAGCTCCAAGTACAATACGTGATATCCCAAGTTGTAGAAATCCTCCCTTTTATGTCTCTTCTTAGGTTAAGTCTTCGAAGGTCCACTAGATAAAAGTCCACCAAGCCCATGTGTGAGAAAAACCCATGTGAAAATCTGCTAAGGTCCAATCAGAGGCTAACTGGGTGAGTCAGGTCTGAGTAGGAAGCTGTCTGGTCTTGATATGAATTAGTTAGGCCTAGGACAGTTGCAGTCTTGCACATGCTAAACTTGTTTTGCACACTGATTGCACTTCACCCTCAGTTGCAGCCATGGTGGAGCTTCACTCCTCATATTTAGCTCATAGTTCTGCAGCTCACTTGCACTATTATTGCCAGCACCAGTTACAACTTCGGCTCCAATTAATCATCGCCATTCAATCGTTCCATGTATATCAGTGCCTCTCAGTACCAACAAACAACTTCATATCCCATGGCATCATCAGACCTATCCCTTCTACAGTTGCAACACCATCTGTTAATAACTTACACATTGCAACACTTTAACCGCTTCAGTTCCTTCCTTTCCTGCAGTACTGCATCGCAGCACAACCTCAAAACAGCAACACCTTCCTTCAAATCAGTTGTATTTCTCAAGCACCTGCAATTTCACTTCCTGTAGCTTATTCTTGCAGTCTTATCATCACCTGAACCATCTGTAGCTGCATTCATTCATTCACTCTGCCACAACCATTCTGCTACTACCCGTACTCAGCTAGTTCACCTCCTCAAAACATTCGAGCCACAAATCCACCTCTGCAACTGAAGCTGCAATTTTTCCTGCAAAGTAGTTCCATGTAAACCATTCTACCAATACCAGTTCCTTCGCAAAACATCAATATTATCATCATTGCTTCAGTTCAGCTGCAGTTCATACATTCTCAGCGTCCGAGCACCAACAACAACAACAGATCCAACTAATCCTAAGCATTCATCTAAACCAACTTAACCATTATGACTATGGCAGCAACAAATTAAGCCACCTGCACTATCAATTTCAGTCGCTGCTTCGACTCAGTTGCGGCATCACCAGTTCATACAGCATATAACATTCTACTTCATTCATCAGGTCCATCTTCTCTGCAATTCAAACCAATACCCAGCTTCACCACCAACTAAGTTGAACACCTTGATACTCGCAGCTATTCCACCCAAACTGTACCTGCCACTTCATAATTTAACTCAACTTTACTTCACCTGCAACTCAACAATACCAGTCTCAGCTGCTCCACCCTATACCTGACAACAGCATAACCAATTTGTTTTAAACCATCTTGATCATCACTTCTATTCCGGTGCATTAACACACTTCAACTATACCTCACAACTCCACCTGCAATTCAGACCCTTGCCTGTAATTCCTACTTCTCACAGACCCACCAGTTCAACCATCAGAACCACAACACTTGATATTTGCTCATCCATGTAATCTTAGCTGCAACAACACACATAATTCCTCATTGCTCCAGCCATCTATTAGCAAACAAACTGCATCCATTTTCAATACTGGGCATTTTAGCTCCAGCCATGGCTAACTAACTATCAATAACACCTGTTGCTCAGTTCCTCAAGCTAATACAGTATCAGCTCATCGTCTTCATAACCAATCTTCATTGAATCTGAACCAAACACATTCTTAATTCATAATCATAATCTTGTTAACTGCAACATCAACCACCAGATTCCACCATTCTCTGTTATCAAACCACCATAATCAATAGCTATAGCTGTAGCTCTACACAACCACCATGAACATTCCCCTGCATCTACTCATGAGTTCAAAACCTAACTCCACAAATTCTCTCAATCTTCCAACCAAACAAGAATTCAGGGCAAACCCATTCTCCATGACCCTGCCAGAACTTGAAAATCCCACTCAACCACTTCATTCAATCACCAAATCACGGCATCCGATCTGCTCCCTTCACTGTTTTTTTTTCTCTTTTGTGAGTTTCTCGATATCATTTCCATAACTGACTCCATATCTATCTCAATTACATCTCCGTAACTCTGTGTTGATTAATTCCATAAAATCCCCATCACTTCTTCCATCGATTCCCTTATGAAATCTAATGGAGCCGCCATTTTTCAGACAAAGAGAGCAGAAATAAAAGCTTATGATAAGAGAAATATATTTCTCTGATTTTTAGGTTTTTTGTTGGAATGGCAGTGGATATAACCACCCAAGGAGAATAGATAAGGGATAACCAGATGACTCTAGGCAACCTAAGAATTGATACGAGCCACTAGAGAACGACAACTCCTTTTCCTACATTGTGCTTCCAATAGAACCTGTATATGAGTAGTGACGCCTTTGCTCTTCCTTGATTCTTCCACCAACAGCAGCCGACTCTTATTTCTCATATCCACTTCTTCTGTTCAATGTCTCTTCATCACTAAAGTTGTCATGCTTTTCAGACAGAATTTGCATCACTAAAGCCAACATGCTTTTCAGATAGAAATAAAGAAATAAAAGCAAATAATGAGAAATAATCCGCCTCCAATAACAGTTGCACATGGGATGAGACTTTTGCGTTGTTTCTTCTTCTTTTATTCCAAATGACTCAAAAGTACCTAAACACTCAAAAGCAAACATAAGATACACAATTTACAACTTAGCAAAGAAAGCATAAACAATATATAAATATTAAGGTATTTTAGACACCTATCAAATTCCCCCACACTTAGACTTTGCTTGTCCTCGAGCAAATCAAACAAAATAATTCTAAAATATACATATAACTCCATGTCGCCGAAGATACAGTTACTCTTAGCATGAATAACAGTCCTTTGAACCCCTAGGTGTCCCTAGTGGATGATTTATAGTCTCGTGAAGGTTTACAAGAGGTCTACCTACAAAACCTATATTTCCAACTCCAGCTACCTATGACAAATTTATGAACGAATCCAAAATGGCTACAAGTGGAAGTACCCTGATGCAAATTCAATTCATATATAAGTAAATTAAGCTCTACTCAGAAAGTTGAACAAACCACAATACTTGGAATCTGACTAACCACAATCACATATGAATAGTTTCAGAAGATGGATGTAGAAATAGATGTTTGCGAATGTTGTCTAAGTGAACGATGTTTCCCATATCTGTCTGAAGGTCACCGTCAAGATGAACCTATGAATCCTATTGATTGAGATGCTGGTCTGAATTCTATTGTCAACACAACTGGCATATACAAGGGAACCAGGATTCGATTTTATTGAACAATAACAAAAAAAAATTCTTTTCTTTTTCATTTTCATTTTTTTTTAATTGACAACATGATTATATCTTTTGGATCCAAGCGCATGCTTCTTGTCAGCAGATTACATGGTAATTCCCGTGGATCCTGCGTTCCACGCTTGCTTAGGCGACAGAGACAGGGAGAACACACACATATTGCTATCAAAGTGTCATTTTTTATTCCGGTTGGTCTAATTGGTTAGGTCTTTTTTTTTAGTAACTCAATCACTCTATTTCATCCTAGCAGTAATAACAATTCGATGTTAGTGACCCACCAAATCACTTAGATAAACAAAAATTTGGCAAAAATAAAAACAGAAGGTGATATGGTGACATTCCGAGATATGGTAACAACTATCATATTATTTCTAATCACTTGAATAATTCTGTCCTTTTAGTTAATGGGTTCCTCAACTCCTGCAGCCAAGATGGTTCCATCCATTTAGATTGATAATGTCATCCTAAAGGCACATGTTTCTAGGTTTCGGAGTGTATAAAGCAAATTTTTTTTTTTCATTTTTCTATTTTTTATTTTTTTTTACTAAAGGCATGAAACTCTACAAACATATAAATGCTCCCCCACACTTAAACTTTACATTGTCCTCAATGTAAAATTTAGTCATTCAAAGTAAAGTTCAAGGTGGGAAATTTCGTAAATGATATGGAAAAACAAAGATAAACTTGCTTAAAAATAAAAAGATAAAGATACAAAACCGGTGGGTTGCCTCCCACTTAGCGCTTTGGTTAAAGTTCAGCCCGACTTTCAGCTCCAATTACTCCTCCAGAGGGAGTGGATCACTCAATGTGACCATATCGTGATTCTCCGTCACAAAATGCTCATAGTATGGTTTCAAACGATGGTCGTTGACCTTGGAAACCAGCCTGTTTTGGGACTAACAATTTCAACTGCACCATGAGAGAACACATTAGTAACAACGAATGGTCCAACCCATCTGGACCTAAGTTTACCGAGAAACAATTTAAGACGAGAATGGAATAAAAGAACTTTCTGCCCTACTTCAAAACTTTTTCGGGAAATCATTTTATCATGGAAAGCCTTGGTCTTTTCTTTGTAAATGCGTGCACTTTCATATGCATCATTACGTATCTCTTCTAACTCATTGAGTTGAAGTTTCCTATATTCACCAGCTGCATCTAATTCCATATTACATACCTTGATAGCCCAGTAAGCTTTGTGTTCAAGTTCGACCGAAAGATGGCAAGGTTTACCATAGACAAGCCTAAAAGGAGACATACCGATGGGTGTCTTGTAAACTGTCATATATGCCCACAAAGCGTCATTGAGTCTATAACTCCAATCCTTCCTTGTAACGTTCACCGTCTTCTCTAAGATGAACTTAATCTCCCGGTTGGAAATATCAGCTTGACCGCTTGTTTGTGGATGATACGGTGTGCCAACTTTATGAGAAATGTTATACTTCTTAAGAAGAGCGTGAAAGGATCTCTTGAAGTGCGAACCTCCATCACTAATCACCACTCGTGGTGTACTAAATCTAGAAAATATATGTTCCTTCACAAACTCACAAACAACTTGAGAATCCTTAGTAGCGTGGCTTTAGCTTCCACCCACTTAGAAACATAATCTACAACAAGAAGTATATAAAATTTCCCATTGGAATTCACAAAAGGCCCCATAAAATCGATACCCCAAACATCAAAAATCTCAACAGCGAGAATTGGTGTTTGCGGCATTTGGTTTCTAGCACCTAGATTACCTGTCCTTTGACACCTATCACAAGCCTTGCAAAATGAATATGCATCCTTAAACAATGTAGGACAATAAAAACCACTTTCGAGAACCTTGAGGGCTGTCCTCTTGGCTCCAAAATGGCCACCACAAGCATATGAGTGACAAAAATTCATAATTGATTGGAACTCGGATTCGAGAACGCACCTGCGGATCATTTGATCGGAGCAATGCTTCCACAAATAAGGTTCATCCCATATATATTTCTTGGCAATCTTCTTGAGTTTGTGTTTCTGACATGTAGACATGGAACTAGGGACTTGTCCCGTCACCAAGAAGTTAACAATATCAGCGTACCATGGAGTTGTGCCAACAACCGCAAAGAGTTGCTCATCCGGGAAGCTATCATGCAAAGGAATTGCTTCTTCGGACACAACCAATCTGCTTAAATGATCCGCTACGGTATTCTCACTGCCCTTTTTTTCCTTGATTTGCAAGTTGAACTCTTGAAGAAGGAGTATACACCTTATGAGCCTTGGGTTATCATCCTTCTTTGTGAGCAAGTATCGTAGTGCAGCATGGTCGGAGAAGACAACCACCTTTATACCCACCAAGTAAGATCTAAACTTCTCTAGTGCAAATACTATGGCCAAGAGCTCCTTTTCAGTAGTGGAGTAGTTGATTTGTGATCCGTTGAGAGTTCTAGAAGCATAATAAATGGCATATGGAACTTTACCATCTCGTTATCCCAACACGGCTCCAACGGAATAATCACTTGCATCGCACATCAACTCAAATGGCTTACTCCAATCCGATGGTTTGATAATTGGTGCGGTAGTTAACATCTCCTTCAAGGTGTCAAAAGCCTCCTTGCATTCCTTGTCACAATCAAAGGCCACATCTTTCTACAAAAGTCAACACAGGGGCATTGCAATCTTGGAGAAATCCTTGATGAATCTCCTATAAAAACCTGCATGACCAAGAAAAGAGAGAACCTCCCTCACAGTTGTGGGGTATTGTAAGTTCCAAATCAAATCTATCTTAACCTTGTCCACTTATAACCCCTTAGAGGATATAACATGGCCTAGTACAATCCCATGATTCACCATAAAGTGACACTTTTCCTAATTAAGCACAGTATTAGTTTCTACGCATTGTTTAAGAATAAGTGCAAGGTTATCTAAGCACTTGTCAAAAGAATCACCATACACGCTAAAATCATCCATAAACACTTCTACGATGCTTTCCACATAATTTGAAAATATATTTACCATACAACGTTGAAAAGTGGCTGGAGCATTGCACAAGCCAAATGACATACGTCTATATGCAAAAGTACCAAAGGGACAAGTAAACACCGTCTTTTCTTGATCTTCCAGAGCTATTACAATCTGAATATAACCTGAAAAACCGTCAAGAAATCAATAGTGAGAGTGTCCAGCCAATATTTCAAGCATTTGATCAATGAATGGTAAGGGAAAATGGTCCTTTCGGGTGGTAGAGTTGAGATTTCGGTAGTCAATGCAAAATCTCCAGCCGGTCTGGATTCTAGTTGTAACCAAGTCATTATCATCGTTTTTCACCACCGTGAATCCGGACTTATTTTGAATGACTTGAACCGGATTCACCCATTTGCTATCGGATATGGGATAGATAACCCCGAAATCCAACAACTTCAGGATTTCCTACTTGACTACCTCCATCATCGGTGGGTTCAAGCGTCGTTGAGCCTCTCTTTTTGGTTTTTCCCCCTCCTCAAGAATTATTCGGTGCATACATGTGCAAGGGATGATTCCTTTGATATTGGCAATGGTCCACCCAATGGAAGACTTGTACTCTCTTAGCACTCGAACAAGTTTCTCCTCTTGCACCTTGGTAAGGTCTTTGGCAATGATCACTGGAAACTCTTCCTTATCACCTAAATATACGTATGTGAGGTGATACGGAAGAGGTTTCAACTCAATAATAGGTGCCTGCACAATCGACGGTAAAAGTCTCTCATTAATAAGTGGCAAAGAAACATAAGACGCATTATACTTTTGTGGAACTTCTTGTAATGAGTTAAGAGAGCCTCTTTAAGCTCATCACAAATAGACAATTCACTTTCAAGGTCTTTGTATTTTCCATTACCTAAACCCTCCATTATGGTGTTCTCTAAAGCATCATCACCATTCAATTCAAAAATATGTTGAGATAGAGAATCAATAATATAAATTGATAAACAAGAATGCACACCACTAGGATATCTCATAGCCTCAAAGATATTGAAACTTATGATTTCATTATCAAACTCCATAGTTAGGGCGCCTTTAAAAACATCTATCTTTGTTCTTGCGGTTCTCATGAATGGTCTACCCAACAGCAAGGGGGTAGACGATGGTGAATCTTCGTCCATCATGTCAAGAACATAGAAATCCTCCGGAAATATGAGTTGGTTAACGTGCACCAAAACATCCTCAATAACCCCTTTCGGGTAAGTATTATACCTATCAGCAAGTTGTATAACAATACCGATATTTTTAAGAGGTCCAAGATTCAATGATTCATAAATGGAGGAATACGTAACATTAATGGATGCTCCTAAATCTAGCAAAGCACGTTCAAACCTGATTTTACCAATAGTACATCGTATGGTGAAACTACCGGGGTCTTTCAACTTAGGTGGGAGTTTCTTTTGAAGATATGCCGAAGCATTCTCCCCCACACTCATTACCTCATTACCGGTCAATTTGTGCTTGTTAGTGCACAATTCCTTCAAGAACTTTGCATAGCGAGGAACCTTCCTTATCGCCTCAATTAGTGGAATGTTCACTTCAATCTTCTTAAAGATCTCCCAAATATCTTGGTACAATGTCTGCTTGTTCGACTTTGCAAACCTGTTAGGAAAAAGCGGAGGAGTAGAATAAGTAGAAACACGAGTTTTAAAGTTAGAATTTTTACCGGGTCAGCCTTTTTAGGGGCTGTTTCACCCTCTTATTTCTCCAAATCAGGTTCATGGGACACCGGTGATGTTGCCGGCTTCTCTACTTGCTTCCCACATTGTAGATCAATAGCATTGGCATTCTCCTTATGATTTAATGGTTGTGAAGGAAGTTTTCCAGCTGCTTGTGCTTCCAATTTGCTCACGGTAGTAGCTAGTTGTCCCATTTGTGTTCAAATGTCCTTCATATCCATCTCTTCCTTTTGCTTATCTTGCGTCATTGTGTTGAGAATAAGATTCAACTTGTCATCTATACTCGTGCCTTGAGTTTCTTGACGTGGCCTTTGCAAGAATTGGTATCCATCTTGTTGATTGAAAGTACGATTTGTTACAGCTTGCTTGTTGGTGTAACTGATGCTGGCTAAGGATGTGTGGAGATAAAATTGGGATGATCTCGCCAACCTGGATTGTATGTGTTGGAGTCGGATCATACCTCGGCCTTTGCTGATTTTGGTACATAGCACTTTCCTGCTCAACATCTTCGGTGTATGATGATGATACGACGGCAGCTGCTATTTGTTGCATCATCCTCTCCATGTTACCCATTCTATGTTCCAAATGTGAAGAGTTACCAACTTCATTCACCTTCCTTACCATTGGTTCATCTCTAGTGAAGAATTGTTGCGTGTTTGCATCCATGTTCTCTAACAAGCTTGTAGCTTCATCAATGGTCTTGTTGATGAGTGCACCACCACTTGCGGCATCAATCAAATTTATCTCATTAGAAAGCAACCCCTCGTAGAAATATTGAATAATGAGTTGATCGATAATTTTATGGTGTGGACATCAAGCCAAAAGCTTCTTGTACCGCTCCCAATATTCATAGAGAGTCTCTCCCGATATTTGCACAATACCACAAATTTCCTTGCGAATCACTGCTGCTTTTGATGCTGGAAAATACTTCTCAAGGAAAAATTTCTTCATCCCGTTCCATGTGGTTATACTCCCGGGAGGTAAAAAAAAGAACCATTCTCCCGCAACATCGATAAGTGAGAAAGGAAATGCTGTCATCATAGCCATATCCGCATCTGCAGTTGCTTGCTTCAAACTAGTCACAACATGATGAAATTATTACATGTGACGATTAGGATCTTCTCCCGCTAAACCTCTGAGTTTTGGAAGCAAGTGAATCAATTGCGGCTTCAACTCAATGGTTCCATTCAGCTGAATACATAAAGGCTGTTGATCAAGGTTTGGAGAAGTGAGATCCTTGAGTGTTCTCGGAGCAGGTGGTCGACCTCCCATTGTGTTGTCTTCCTCTTTGTCCGATTCCGAGAAATCACTAGACGAAGAACTAGGAGGAAGTGGAGTATTCACTGCTCGAATGAAGTCTTTTAGTAAAGTGCCCGAACGAAGACGTATACCAATAGGACTTGGTCTGCACTCTCCACGTATTCACCAAAGAAATAGTACCTGAAAATCAGATTCTAAGAGATTGATTTAGTAAACTGAAATATTAACGAAAAGCAAAAATAAAAACTAATAATAAAAATAACAACTAAACTTGCCACTGCCTCCCTGGCAGCGACGCCAATTTTGACGAGGTGTCAACTCGCAAATAATATTTTTCTACTTTTTTTTAAACTAGCAAGTAATATAATGAAAGCAGATTCGTCCCAAGGGAGGTATGAAGTAAAAGTTGTTTTGAAATTACTCTTAGCAAGATGATTTTGTTATAGAAATTCTGGAAATTGTAAAATTGTATTCAAATATGAGATGGAATTGATTAAGGAATCATTCTCGACCACAGAATATAAACCTAATTGATATATAACCACGTTCTTCGCATTATCTCGTTACTAAAAACCCTAGGATAATTAGTACGCTCAACTATCCCGTTATTATCCCCTAAGCTCACCGGATACGGAAGCGCTCGACCACCGGACTCTACTTGCCAAGTTTCCTAGAAGTACGCTCTCTAGGTGTGACTTAAACAAATGCTCTAAGTTTTGTGAGATAAGGTTGTTCCTAGTGATGAACTCAAAATCATGAATCACCTACTAGTGTCAATTTCTACACATGGATACTTAACAAAGTCCCATCATCAATATCCACATATTGCTACTTGTGTTTAATTCTCTAGACAATTACGGGTCGAAGAAAATCTAAACTAGCAATAAGATTGTGACATAACTATTTAATTTCGAACTTAAACAATTAAGGAACAATCCAAAAGCATTATTAGCATGGTACAAATCAAACAATAACTAAACTTGCGAGAAAACGAGATATTCCATATCAATTATGAGTTCATATTTCGGGCTTTGAAATCACCCTCAATAAAATATTTTTTTAGTTACTCATAATAATTATGGAGTTCATCATCATATTATAAAAGTAAAGAAGACGAAAGATAAAAACGAAAGCAAACCCTAGCTGCGGCTATCTCCCCAAAAGCTCCAAGTACAATACGTGATATCCCAAGTTGTAGAAATCCTCCCTTTTATGTCTCTTCTTAGGTTAAGTCTTCAAAGGTCCACTAGATAAAAGTCCACCAAGCCCATGTGTGAGAAAAACCCATGTGAAAATCTGCTAAGGTCCAATCAGAGGCTAACTGGGTGAGTCAGGTCTGAGTAGGAAGCTGTCTGGTCTTGATATGAATTAGTTAGGCCTAGGACAGTTGCAGTCTTGCACATGCTAAACTTGTTTTGCACACTGATTGCACTTCACCCTCAGTTGCAGCCATGGTGGAGCTTCACTCCTCATATTTAGCTCATAGTTCTGCAGCTCACTTGCACTATTATTGCCAGCACCAGTTACAACTTCGGCTCCAATTAATCATCGCCATTCAATCGTTCCATGTATATCAGTGCCTCTCAGTACCAACAAACAACTTCATATCCCATGGCATCATCAGACCTATCCCTTCTACAGTTGCAACACCATATGTTAATAACTTACACATTGCAACACTTTAACCGCTTCAGTTCCTTCCTTGCCTGCAGTACTGCATCGCAGCACAACCTCAAAACAGAAACATCTGCCTCCAAATCAGCTGTATTTCTCAAGCACCTGCAATTTCACTTCCTGTAGCTTATTCTTGCAGTCTTATCATCACCTGCACCATCTGTAGCTGCATTCATTCGTTCACTCTGCCACAACCATTCTGCTACTACCCGTACTCAGCTAGTTCACCTCCTCAAAACATTCGAGCCACAAATCCACCTTTGCAACTGCAGCTTCACTTTTTCCTGCAAAGTAATTCCCTGTAAACCATCCTACCAATACCTGTTCCTTCGCAAAACATCAATATTATCATCATTGCTTCAGTTCAGCTGCAGTTCATACATTCTCAGCGTCCGAGCACCAGCAACAACAACAGATCCAACTAATCCTAAACATTCGTCCAAACCAACTTAACCATTATGACCGGCAGCAACAAATTAAGCCACCTGCACTATCAATTTCAGTCGCTGCTTCGACTCAATTGTGGCATCACCAGTTCATACAGCATATAACATTCTACTTCATTCATCAGGTCCATCTTCTCTACAATTCAAACCAATACTCAGCTTCACCACCAACTCAGTTTAACACCTTGATACTCGCAGCTATTCCACCCAAACTGTACCTGCCACTTCATAATTCAAGTCAACTTTACTTCACCTGCAACTCCACAGTACCAGTCTCAGCTTCTCCATCCCATACCTGACAACAACATAACCAATTTGTTTTAAACCATCTTGATCATCACTTACATTCCAGTTCATTAACACACTTCAACTATGCCTCACAACTCCACCTGCAATTCAGACCCTTGCATGTAATTCCTACTTCTCACAGACCCACCAGTTCAACCATCAGAACCACAACACTTGATATTTACTCGTACCTGTAATCTCAGCTGCAACAAGACACATAACTCCTCCTTGATCCATCCATCTATAAGCAAACAAACCACATCTATTTTCAATACTGAGCATTTCAGCTCCAGCCATGGCTAACTAACTATCAGCAACACCTGTTGCTCAGTTCCTCAAGCTAATACAGTATCAGCTCATCGTCTTAATAACCAATCTTCATTGAATCTGAACGAAACCCATTCTTAATTCATCATCATAATATTCTTAACTGCAACAACAACCACCAGATTCCACCATTCTCTGTTATCAAACCACCATAATCAATAGCTGTAGTTGTAGCTCTACAAAACCACCATGAACATTCCCCTGCATCTTCTCCTGAGTTCAAACCCTAACTCCAAAAATTCTTCTCAATCTTCCAACCAAACAAGAATTCAGGGCAAACCCATTCTCCATGAACCTTCCAGAACTTGAAAATCCCACTCAACCACTTCATTCATCACCAAATCACGGCATCCGATCTGCTCCCTTCACAGTTTTCTTCCTCTTTTGTGAGTTTCTCGATATCATTTCCATAAATAACTCCATCTCTATCTCAATTCCATCTCATTAACTCTGTGTTTATTAATTCCAGCAAATCCCCATCACTTCTTCCATTGATTCCCTTATGAAAGCTAATGGATCCGCCATTGTTCAGACAAAGAGAGCAGAAATAAAAGCTTATGATAAGACAAATATATTTCTCTGATTTTTAGGTTTTGTGTTGGAATGGCAGTGGATATGACCACCCAGGGAGAGTAGATAAGGGATACCCAAATGACTCCAGGCACCCTAAGAATTGATACGAGCCACCAGAGAACGACAACTCTTGTTCCTCCATTGTGCTTCCAATAGCACCTGTATGTGAGTAGTAACGCCTTAGCTCTTCCTTGATTCTTCCACCAAAAACATCCGACTCTTATTTCTCATATCCACTTCTTCTCTTCAATGTCTCTTCATCACTAAAGTTGTCATGCTTTTCAGACAGAATTTGCATCACTAAAGACGACATGATTTTCAGATAGAAATAAAGAAATAAAAGCAAATAATGAGAAATAATCCGCCTCCAATAGCAGTTGCACATGAAATGAGACTTTTGCGCTGTTTCTTCTTCTTTTGTTCTAAATGACTCCAAAGTACCTAAACACTCAAAAGAAAACATAAGATACATAATTTACAACTTAGCAAAGAAAGCATAAACAATAGATAAATATTAAGGTGTTTTAGACACCTATCAGCCACTCTACGGCGGTAACATGTCAACATGCCACTCTACCGCGGTAACATGCCAACACGCCAGTCTGCCACGGTAACATGCCACTTCGTGGCAACCTGCCATAAATAGCCACCACACGGCAATCCCTACTCCTGTGGACATTTCCACACTACGGCCTTTCCATAGTTCCTTTGGCATAGCCATGGCGCCATTCGCACAAAAGTATCGCCATGTCGCGGTCGCATGCCACACGCACTAATGAGGGTTTCGACATGCCAAACCCTAATTTGGGAAATTTGCTACCAAAGCCAAATGTTTCCCAGAGCGCTGGGATTGATGTGGTAACAGGTCCAGTTTTACCAGAGTCATATTTGGGTCTAACACCAATATGCCAAAACAGCTGCCACGGCTACGCCACTGGCATGTCGCTGTGCCACGGCCACGCCACTGGCATTCTTCTATGCCACGGCTACGCCACTGGAATGCCGCTACGTCGTGGCTATGCCAGGTGCCCCTAATGCCAATGGCGCCACTTTTCTATACGAAAAGATATGGACATAATCAATGGCCATCCTTCCTCATGAGATGCAATCTCAGCCATCCAAGTTCGCTACCAAACTGACCGACTTGTAGTGAGTTTCAGGCGACCAGCTGCCTAAATCTAGTAGCCATGGCTACCCCAGGCGCCACTTGCATCAACATGCCACTGGCATGCACGAGCCATGGCAGTCATGCCACATTGCCATTGGCGTATACCAAAACGCCACTGAGCCATTATCAGACGCCAATACAAGGTAGCCATAATAAACGGCTACCCTCCTTCATGAGATGCGATCTCAGCCATTGAAGTTCGCCACCGAACTGACAAACTTGTGGCAAGTTTTATGCGACTAGCCAAAACGATCCTAATAGCCTTGCATGTTATTTTCCTGCGGTAAGCCCCTTGACTTTGACTTACCACACGTAGCAAAGTGCTACATGTTTTCCATGAAAACACTCGAGACATCAAACATGTCACAAACTGGGGGATGCTCATCAGGGTATTGGTCTAGCGGTTTACAGTGTGCGGCGTGCAATGCACCCATTACAAGAAAGTGTCATAAAGTGGGACAATTAGTGGTGGTAAAAGTAACTGTGTAAACAATTCATTTCCTTCATCATGGAAGCGTAATGTCTGACGGTTACACGAATTCACTTCCTTCATCATGGAAGCATAACGTCTGAAAGTTATACGTTACCATATTCTTCCACCACTCAATTGTTTCCACTTTCTACGAGACCAAGGTACGTTTATATACGACTTGTATAAATAGGCTTCACTTATTCTCACCAAACAACAAGTTTTGGTCAGAAACAATACAGTATCTAGAAATCACCTGGTAGCTTTCCATTCTGTTAGCCAGTTCTAATTTCAGATACAAGTCATAAACAACCACACCCTCAGAATCAACTATTCTGGTCTCAACACTCTCTTCTCTTCCCTCCCTAAGACCAACCCTTCTCCTTCACTTTGTGATCGAAGCAAGCCTGGAATGACCATTTCTTGGTTTAGGCCAGGATTGTACAAATTGATCTCTCGAATCAAAAGTACTCCCGTGCAGTGCATTGTTTATGGTTTAGATTTATTTCTCATCCACACACCTAAAAATTACCAAAATCAGCAGAAACGGTTTTCACCCACAAACGCTCATCTGGTCCAGGTGAGATATCTGGATCTAGATCAAACACTGCTTTCTTCACTTCCTCTGCTGAAGGGGTATCTTCTAATTTTTTATTATCTTCCCTATATACTACCATTGGAACCGAATCAAAAATCTCCTCAGAAATTTTAACTTCTTTGTATTTAAATTTTGCTTCAAAATGATTCACCAAAATGTCTGCAATCCCCTGTTGAGTTGATATAAGTTCACCCTCTTCATTTCAAGTTCCACTATGGCATTATGCATCTGCCTTATTTTCATATTCACATGAAAAAACTTTGTATTGGCAGCGCCATACTTAAGCCACATAACTCTAGCTTTTTGTCTTTCTATATCTTGTTGCTGTTAAGTTATTAACTCTTGTACCCCTCTAGCAGTTACTAGTTGATTTAGTAAAACAACGTTACTAGGAGACTAATCTGAGATAAGAGATAGTCTCATTACTTCCATGTCTGCTTGCTTAAGTTTTTTCTTCACATCTCCAAAAACATTCCAGTTCCAATTCTTTATTGTTACTTTGAGATGTTTTAACTTGGTTAGAAAAATGAAACCTAGATTTCCCCTTACTTCAATTTTCCAAGATTCTTCAATAACTTTTTTGAAACCTTCACGAGTCATCCATACCTTTAAAGCTCTGAATGGAACATTTGATGGTTTGGGAAGTGTAACATTTGCTCCAAACATAGGACTATGATCAAATATACCTATTGTTCCAACTTTATATCCCCAACTTGGATAAGCTTCAAGACATTGCATATTATAAAATGCTTTATCCAGATTACACACAATTCTTTTCTTTCCTGCTCTATTATTACACCAAGAAAATTCTAATCCTGTTTTTGGAGCTTGGATTATTTCACAATTCTGAATGCAGTTGTTAAAGTCTAGCATTGCTGTAGTTAATGGTTTTCTGCCTCCTTTCTTCTCTTCCATAGAGAAAACTGCATTGAAGTCACCAATTATAATCCATGGCTTATTTAAAGAAGATATTACTGTTAAGTCTTCCCATAAGCTTCTCCTATTGAGGGTTAAAGAGTCTGCATGAACACCAGTTACAAGTTGCCCACCAATGTCCACTGTTATTGCTTGCTTTGTAATAGATACCACCACGGGATCTTTTATTGAAGCACTCCACAAGAGACAAATATTTCCTTTATTTGTTGCAGTAGAATTATGAATTACCTTTTTATTCTTACCAGAAGTCTAAGCTTTGTACATGAATCAGAGTTGACTCTTATTTTTGGTTCAGAAATCCAAATTAAAGTGGGAAAAAAATTACTTACTAAACTCTTCAATTTGTCTCTGGCTTTAGATCTTATTAAGCCTCTGACATTCCAGTGCAATACTCTCATTTAGAAGAATGTTGAGGATAAAAAGGACCCCTCATTCCTGAAAATTTAGAACTACCAGATGAACTGTCATTTTTCTGAGTTTCCTGATTTCTAGTTGTCACATTTCTCACTGGTTTATTAAACTTTATTTTTTCTTTAGTACCTTCTTTCAAAACTTCCACCGTAGAGCTTTGAGGAACATAATCTCCACTTTTTGGCAGAGCATTAACTAGTTGTTTAACATGTACTACATTATTGAACAAAAGGAGTATTTGAACTTACATCAAGAATTTGTTGAACTAGTAAAGTTGAGTTCTGAGCCTCAAGAAGTTCTGTAAGCTCTTTAGATTTATCTTGTAGTATGTGAAAACTCCCTGAAGGAGAAGATTCTCCAATTTGAAGTATGGGATGAATTATAGCATCAATAGACTCTTCTTCTCTAAAGATTTCCTCCACCTGAATAACAAATTTTGGTGTTTCTTGACTTTCTTCTGATGGTGGAAAACATGTATTAAAACCAACAGAAGAAGGTATCTAAACTTCTTTTACTTTATGTTTCCAAACTTTTCTAGGTTGGACCTCCTTAGCTGGCTCATGTTGCTGTTCTTTTCTCTTCATTTTGTACTCAGCAACTAAGTAACCAATCACTGTACAATGATTACAAAACTTAGGCAGCTTAGGAATCTGGATATACTTCTCAAATTTCCCATACTTTGATTCAATACTAATTTTACTGGTAATTGATTTTTCCATGTCCACTTCTACTAAAACACTTGCATAAAAACCACTCTCTCTTTTCAAGGCAGTTTCATCTACTTTGATTGCTCTTCCAACTTTATTACCCATTTGCAGGATGATATTCTCCTTCCAGTACTCAATACTTAAAACCAGGAAACATAACCCAAACAAAGGCAGTAGTAGTTTTTTGATTATCTGGATTAAAGTTTGGTTTCCATGCTCTTAATTTCAATGTTTGAGATTCAACAATCCAAAGACCTTACCAAATTAAACTTCTATCTTCTTCATTATCTAATTTGATGATGAAAAAACCTTTACCTAAAGGAATAAGTTTAATTTTACCTTTGACAATCCATTGTTTTCTCAATGATGCTTCAACTGTTTCCATCTTTAATTTCACTAAATCCAATTTTCCGATCAAGCTGTATCTCCACTCATTCAAACAATCTTCTATAACTTCATCAGGAATGAACACAGATACATAATCATCCTTCGAATTTGAATTCATCTTCGAAGAATCAAAATAATTCGTCACAAAATTTGAATCAGAATGTTTAAGATTTGACCTAATTATAAATCCATTTTCTAATGAAATGTTGTGTGTTTCAATCGAAAAAACTACCATCTAATGATTAACGATACCATGATTCGTACCACCAATCATTAATATTTACTTTGAATCACCTGAAACGAAGAAGAATGAATGCTACTCTCGAGAAATGTAGAAAAAACGAAAGTGAGTTTTTTCCGATTTAGCCCCCGATTCACAGAGCTTCCATTAAGAAGGATTCGCCCTAATTCCTGGAAATAAGATTATCATATTAAAATGTTTGTATTTTGGAACTTCTCCATGTTTGTGCTTCACACTCAATATCATTTTGTTCGGTCACTCTGAATAAGTTGCAATTTTTTAGTGGGCTTAAGAGGAAAGGATCGGATAATCTAAAGCCCAACAACCTTCGGACTTGTTAATTATTCTATAAATTACTAAATACAATAACCGGAACGAATTCCTAAACCCCTCTCAATTCTTCCTTCTAAAACCTCTCCGAAATCTCTACCAGTAGCAATGGATCTTCTACAGAGCTATGCAAAGAGTGATGGTGAAGACGAAGAAGAACAGGTAAATCTAGAAGAGAACCCTCCTTCACCAGATTCATCTCCACCAAGAATTTCTCTTCCATCAAAATCTTCAGCTCCTACCGTCGATGATACAATGCTTGCTTTATCAGTAGCAGGTAGGAATCGAATTTTCAGTAAACCTATTGATCCAGCACAACATGTAGTTGCTTACAATCCAACTTATGATCAACTATGGGCACCGATTTGTGGCCCTGCTCATCCTTATGCAAAGGATGGTCTAGCTCAAGGTATGAGAAATCATAAATTAGGGTTTGTTGAAAACGCAGCAATTGATACATTTGTTTTTGATGAACAATATAATACGTTTCATAAATATGGTTATGCTGCTGATCCTTCGGGTTCATCTGGAACCAATTATGTTGGTGATTTAGATGCGTTACAGAAAAACAATGGAATTTCTGTTTATAATATTCCTCAATCTAGACAGAGAAAGAGAAAACTCGAGAAAAAGATTGAGCGGAAAGAGGATGAGGCTAATGATGTTGATGTGGATGATGATGTTAATAATCCTGCATCGGATAACTGGTTAAAGAAGAATAGACAGAGTCCTTGGGCTGGGAAGAAGCAAGGGGTAGAAGTTGAATTTACAGAGGAGCAAAAGAAGTATGCTGAAGAGTATGCGGTGAAAAAGGCTGAGAAGGAGAAGGGAAGTGATAATAATACTGGGGAAGTTGTGGCTGAAAAGAGTACGTTTCATGGGAAAGAAGAGAAGGATTATCAGGGTAGGTCATGGATTGCACCACCAAAAGATGCAAAAGCGAAAAACGATCAATGTTACATGCCAAAAAGATGGATTCATACTTGGAGTGGTCATACAAAGGGTGTTTCTGCCATTCGATTCTTTCCGAAACAAGGCCATCTGCTACTTTCAGCTGGAATGGATTCAAAGGTTAAGATTTGGGATGTTCACAATTCTGGTAAGTGTATGAGAACATATATGGGGCATGGAAAGGCGGTTCGTGATATATCGTTTTCTAATGACGGGACTAAGTTTTTGAGTGCTGGGTATGATAAGAATATTAAGTATTGGGATACAGAAACTGGGCAGGTGATATCCACTTTTTCAACTGGGAAGGTACCATATGTGGTTAAACAAAATCCTGATGATGATAAGCAGAACATCTTACTAGCTGGAATGCATGATAAGAAGATAGTTCAGTGGGATATGAATTCTGGGAAGATAACACAAGAGTATGATCAGCATTTGGGGGCAGTGAATACTATCACATTTGTTGATGATAACCGGAGATTTGTTACGTCAAGTGATGATAAGTCTCTTCGAGTGTGGGAATTTGGAATTCCAGTTGTTATTAAGTACATTAGTGAACCTCATATGCACTCAATGCCTGCAATTTCCTTGCACCCTAATTCCAATTGGCTTGCAGCACAGAGCTTAGACAATAAGATTATGATTTACAGTACAAGAGAGAGGTTTCAGCTTAACAAGAAAAAGATGTTTGCAGGGCACATTGTGGCTGGGTATGCTTGCCAGGTTAATTTCTCACCTGACGGACAGTATGTTATGTCTGGAGATGGTGAGGGCAAGTGTTGGTTTTGGAATTGGAAGACTTGCAAAGTTTCACGAACTCTGAAGTGTCATGAAGGTGTCTGTATTGGAGTTGAGTGGCACCCGCTGGAACAAAGTAAAGTGGCTACTTGTGGCTGGGACGGCTTGATCAAATACTGGTAAGAATCACTTTAAATGGAATATATTTTTTCTGTTTATGCATAATTTGAGAGCCTGAGTTTTAGGATAATATCCAACATCCTCTTATAATCACATTGCCAGCACTATAATACTGCTGCATCTGTAGAACTGTCTTATTTATTTATTTGCTGCTTCGATTAGCCAGAACTTGTGTGTTGATTCCCTAAGTTCTTCAAGTAGGAACACGCGGTAACATAGACATAAGTGTTAGACTGTATTGGAATATTTTTTTAATGCCCAAAGTTCCCGTTATGGGCATCCTATAAATGCATCTTGGGTGCAGTTATATTAGGGGTATTTTGTGCGGGGTGGGGAAATTATCACAGTTGGTTGGTTTCATAACATAGGAACCTAAGTTACAAAAAAGAGGTGAATCATTCTAAACATTGTTCTGCCGTGTTGATCCTCCAATCCGATGGGCGAGTTAACTCAGTGTGTACAGTTCACATCACCATTTCCAAGACGTCAGATGTCCCAGCGAACCATTGCACTTCCGATATTAGGAGACTATCTCTCGTTCACTCATTCTCCATTTTGTGAAATCTTTGCATGGTCGGAAATATCACAATAAGGACATCCCTGTAACGTTTTCACGAAATGGACCGTGTGAATGAGATATGATCTCCCAATGCGGGGATATGCGGAGTGGTTTGCTGTTGAAAGTCTGACCGCTGGGTGATGCTGATGCACAATTCGCGCTAGCTCAACTCGCGACTCAGTTTGGCGAGTCAGCTTGGTAGAACATTGTGTTGAATTTTTCACCGCTTCTTGGATGTTGGTTTAATTCTCTTTATACGCCTCTTCTTGGATGTTGGTTTACTTCGCTTTACGATACCTCAGGCATCCTATTAATTTGAGAACAATAGGAATGACTTAGAAAGCAATCAGGATGCAGGACAATCGTTTTGTCACTTGCATTTGAAGTCGCCATTATAAAAACCTGTATGACTTAAAAGGCAATGTCTTCATCAGTAGTTGGCTTTTTCACTTCCCTGTATACAGATTGCTGCGGTAACGCCGCAGTATCATTATTTTATCTTTTTGAAACCTAAACTTAACGTTGTTTCTTAATGATGTTTGAATTCTTCGCTAATGGTAAAAAGATGTATTCAATGTGCTTATTTGATTTATGAAATGCATAGTTGTGCTTACAGCATTATCTGAATCTGCTGAGTCTGAATATGCTGAGCAGTGTTGTGCTTTTAATTGCTTTTATAATTTAGATGTAACATGAGATTTACAACATTGTTGTCGAATCTATGATTGCTCATTACTAGTGTTGGAATTGCGATGAAGTTTGCTGTTCTTCGTTGCAAAACTTGTTGATAGCGTAGTGTGTTCCTCTGGATCTCTTAGTGTTTTCTATTGAAGGCTTTCACTACCCATCTTTACTAGAATTATATGATATTCTTGTATCATTGAGAATGACTAAACCTCTCATCCTCTTTATCTGTCTTGCAGGGATTAGTCTATTCAACCGTTGACTCTCAGATTCGGATAGCAGTTGATCGACCACAACACCTGACAGAGTGAGACGAACTGTGTACAGAGCTGGAACCACGAAAGTGTTAAATGACTGCCCCGACTATGCTTACTAGAATTTTATGATATCCTTGTGTCGTTGAGGATGACTAAACCTCTCGTCCTCTTAGTCAAGCTGCTAGAGAAACTCTGTTATGTGCTTCTAAGCTTCTTCTTCATGGACAGTACAGACTAGAGAGTCGGTCTATTGTTGATTTTCCATGTTTATTAGAAAATAACCCGGCAGAAGAACAAAGAGAAAAGAACAGTTCAGTTTATAGGAAGACAACCTCAAAAGCACATAAAAGGAATACGTGTAATTAGAAAGATGGTGTTTTGATTATGCATCCACCGTTCGGAAAATTCTTTTCTTTCATCAAGAGAAAATCCTTCGTAAAAAGGATAATTTGCACTAAGCATCATTATTATCATCATAATCAATTTCGGATAGCATCTCCGAAAATTTTATAGCCCCCACACCCATACCCCGGCCATATCTTTTTTTTTTCTTTAGAGATGAAGACCTTCAAAAAAAGGCTAATGATCTCCCTCAACAACTGAAAATAGCCAAATTGGAGGAATAGGCCAGTACATAGTAGACTTATGTTTTTTTCCCATTGAGCTAGGTCATGTGCAACAGAATTACAAATTCTAGGTTGAAACGAGAAAATACAAGCATTTAAACTAGAAGCAAATAACTTAATGTCTTTGAAAATAGCATTTGTCCATCAAAATTCCCAGAAGAAAAACGATTGATGAGATCTTGAGCATCACTTTCAATAATGATATGTGAAAATTGTGTTCCACTCAACAATGATATGTGAAAAATTCTGTTCCACTGCTTTCTTTAACACCACCCAGATAGCTCTAGCTTCAGCCTCTTCAGCAGATTCCACTTCGAAAACCATAGCATCACAAAAGGAAGCTTTACTTGTAAAGTCTCTCATCACATAGCTTGCTCCATTGTCCAAAAAAGAATCATCAAAGGCTCCATCAGTATTGCATTTTATCCATCCAGAAGGTGGGATCATCCATTTGTCCAGTAAACCAATAGGTATAGAAGGGATAATATGTATTCTGGGTTTTCTGGTTAACAACATAGCTCTAGCACGTTTAGGACAACTAAATGGGATTCATTAATGGCAACAAACAAACACTGGGATTCATCAGGCAGTTTAGTATTAGGATCAGTTAGCCAGAACATCAACCACTCAAAAAAGGCTTTGTTATTGTTAGAGCACTGCTCGGTCGAACTTGCAAGCGTTATTATCTCAAGCTTGTTGTCAAGTTTAGTTGCCAAAACTATAAGTCTTGATTTCTATTTATAGCTATGTCTCGGATTAGGATATAATGTGTAGTTGAGCATTAGACTTCACGACGTTCATCAAATGAAGACGAAGAACTACTAAGGGGAGCTTGTGGAACTTTATCAACAAAAGTTATCTGGAGATTTGAACTCATCTACCACTCAGAAGTCTATTTTTATTCCATAACCTATTGAGAAAAAAGTCGTATAGCTATATAGACTTTATAGTATACACATTTGATGTTTCGAGCTGAGTTTAACTCGCTTACATATTTCTCGAAAAATGTGTTGGTAAGCTTTCACTTTAACCAAGTTCATCTTTATTCTTGACGAAAGTCAAAAGATGATCATGTGAAAATCGCCTGGTAACATCTTACATGATTTGTGTGAGACAGACATTGGATGTAGACTCAGAATGTTTCGTATTGATCTATTGATCACTTGAAAATTGCTTTGAAGCTAATAGTTTCTGTGAGACAACTATTCTCGTTTTCAAAGAATGTTTCAATGATTAAGATGGAGTTTAGGACGATTAACCATTGATTGAATATAGCACAATATGCGTACTTGTATGCTAACTGTTGCAAGTTATTCAAAGTCCGGGAACCATAGTATGCATACCGGTATGCGTACTGGTTTGGTAGTTGAAAGTCCGGGAACTTAGTATGCATACCCGTATGTGTACCGGTGTAAAGTTCAAGTCCGGTAATTCAACTGAGTTTGGAGGTATGCATACCCATTTGCACACTTGAGTGAGTTAAGTTCTAAAATCAGTTTGTTCATGAACTAATACATTTATATATTAAGAAATGCAATCTTTTGCAAACCGTGGCTATAATTTTCATGAATTGATTCAAGTGAATCGAAATCGAATTGGATTCAATTGTGTCTTGTATACTTCTATGAGTATATAAAAAATTGAACAACTCTAGAACTAGTTTCATTTGAGTCATTTGAACTAGTTATGGTTAAGATGAACAAGGTTGATATGAAAGTGTTCATATGGATAACTTCGGTTAACTATTGTTAAGCCAACTATGTGCACACGTTTGGGTACGGTTACTCATACCTAAATGAAGTCACATTTCATTTGTGTGTAACAAGCTAAGTTCGATCTAACGGTTAAAAGATATTAGCTTGACTCTAATCAGGTTTTCATCTAACAGTGAATATTGAATGCTTTGTTACCAAGGTAACATTGATTGCAAACCCTTATTTGAAGACTATATAAGGGAGAACTCTAGAAACTGGGAAACCTAATCCCCACACCTTCAGTGTGATACTAGTTGCGACTAGAGTCGATTCTCCTTTAACCTAGGTTTTTCCTAAAACCATTATAGGCTAACGACTTAAAGATGTCATTGGGATTCTGAAACCAGACCCAACTATTTTCTCTGTAGTTGTGCGTTCTGATCTTACTTTGTTCTATCGTGTTGAGTACTATATTCTCTAAGATTTACTCGAGATTTAATCTCCAATAGGTAAGATAAAAAGTAGTCACAAACATATTCGTCTCATCATTTGTGATTCCACGGTATCTTGTTTTGCTTCCATACGATTAAGATTATTGTCAGGTGATTGATATTATTAGGTTGTTCTTCGGGAATATAAGTCTGGTGTATCAATTGGTTCATGTTCACCTTGATTTATCAAAAGACGGAACAAAACTCGTAGGTATTTCTGTGGGAGACATACTTGTCTATTCAATATACTTTTCTGTGTGAGACAAATTTGTTTATCAAGTCTTCGACTTTGGGTCGTAGCAACTCTTAGTTGTGGGTCAAGTGCGCAGAATCCGACGTGGTTCAAGAGGCGTAAGGAACGCGACTGTACCTTAATCAGTGTGAAATTGGTTAGGCCTCAACTACATTCCAGTCCGAAGTTAATTGGTAGTAGGCTAGAGTATGTAGCGGCTTAATACAGTGTGGTGTTCAAATCTAGACTAGGTTCCGAGGTTTTTATGCATTTGGGGTTTTCTCGTTAACAAATTTTTTGGTGTCTGTGTTGTTTATTTTACGCATTATATTTTTATATAATTGAAATATCACAGGTTGTGCGTAGTTCAATCAATTAGATAATCCAACCTTTGGTTGTTTATATAAACTGATTGACACATGGATATTGGTCTTTGGTACCATCCAAGTTATTTCTCATATTATTCCGGCTCACAGATTTCTATCTGTTCGATTGCAGATTGATTTGAGAAATTGAGATATAACTCTTGGATGTATTTTCCTTGATTGAGTTGGGTGTGGTTGTTTGACCCCTAGTTTTTCAGTTATTAAAGGCCTGGGTATTAACGCACAGAGAAGATAAAAACCAAACACGACTAGCAAAAGGGCATAAGACCAAAAAATACATAACCGACTGTTGATGGTGGTTTTTAGCTTAGGGTTAAAATAGTAAAACCTTTCATATGACGTCACTCTGCAAGGAAACGGTGACGTGAGTGCTAACCTCTCCACCAACATATTTATTGAGCCATTCAATATATTTACATGAAATTTATCCATACTGGAAAATGTAGCAACCATCTCAAACACTCTATAAATTTCAGCACCTCGCCAATACAAGACTCACTGAGTACTTTCCTGTGCTATGTTCCCCGGCAGAACCCTTAATATCGATATGGCATGACGGATTTGTGTTCACTCGCAGCGGAGTAGCATGAACCTCCAAGTACCAAAGTTAAGACCATCACACGAAATGCTCAGATGGAAAGCACACTGCATTCTGTAGATAAGGATTTTTGTGGCAGCATATAAAATCCACCCAATTATTGTGATAACTCACAAAAAACTCATAAACCCGATTGCAAAATTAGGGTTTCGCGCCCCGCGCAGTACACTAGACCCCGTTGGTCGAAAAACTATGCTTAGCCAAACTAGGCGATTAAATCCGCCACAACGCACTGGAAGTGTGGCCACGCTCCCTAGCTTTCCGGCCCCACTTCTCATCGACCAATCAGGTCGCTTTAAATCCGCCACACTCACACAGAAGTGTAGCCGCGCCCATGCCTGGACGACCCTCTTACATTAACCAATCAGGTTACTTTAAACTCGCAACAGTGTTGAAAAGAAGGAAATCACGCCAGATGGCCGCAAAGCCAATTGGCTTCCCAAAAACGCACCAGCATGCCAAGAAGCATGCCAAACATGCCAAATGCACATACCAGGAACACATGCCAGATGAACATGCCAAACGCGCCAAACATGGCCACTCACCCCATGCGACGTTCCATATAGGCTAATTAGGGTTTCGACAAGTCAACCCCTAATTTAGGAAAGATTTCCACACCAACGAGCCAAAATTTCAGTGGATATGGCTACGCGCGCAATTGTGCTAAAGGCATGCACGAGCCATTCCAACCATTCCACAATACCGCTAGCGCAAGTTAAAGGAACCACTGCTAATTAAAGGTAGCCATGATCGACGGCTACCTTTCCTCCTGAGATGCAATCTCAGGCATCCAAGTTCGCCACCAAACTAACAAGCTTGTGGCAACTTTTGAGCGACCATGCCGCCAAACCCTAAACTTTGGCCACGACACCAAATCCCAGTTTGGCCACGGAGCCTAATTTCGGCCACAGTGCCAAACCCTAACCTTGGCCATGCCGCTAAGCCCTATCCTTGGCCACGAAGCCAAGCCCTAGCCTTGGCCATGCCGCCAATCCTTAACTTTAGTCACGGAGCCAAAGTAATCCACCATCTACATTAAGTCCCCTTCTTAGTGAGGGACAATCATGTTCCTTAGTCAGCACCGAATGGTGATTTTCCAGTTATGAACGAAATAAGTAATTGAACTTAGTCGTAAGATAAGATGTTACCGGATTTTCGATCGTGCGAGCGAACCACGGCTTGAACAGAGATCCCAGTGGAATTATAGAGCATCGTCTAATGAGCATGAATTGGTTTAGAACCGTTGATTTGATGGTGGAACCTTGGTCGTTTTAGGATTCACGGGTCGGGCCCAATAAGGAAATCCTTGTGAAATTAGGTTTTAGAAATAAAATTTGATATAAAAGGGAATTAATCCTTTTTTTTTACTTCTTCCCATGACCGACCACCACCTTCATACCTTCTTCATCCTCACGTCCGAGCAGATAATTTTTTTTTTGTGTGTGTACGCCGGAGCCGACCGTCGCCATCTGCCGCCGGCCAAATTCCGGCCAACTCTGGCGCCGACAGGTACGTCAAAAAAAAAATCCCAAAAGTTTGGGGATTTTTTCATGCTAAAATTATATATATATATATATATATGTATATATATGAGTATGAGTTTTGTAGAAAACCCTTATTTTATTAAACGTATGTTCATTCGATCATTAGTTCAAGAGACTAGCAATAATCCCTACCTTGAGAGAGATTTTTTTTTTGAAATAAAACCTGTGTCCTGTGATAAAATTTTGTTTATGAGCTTTCATGGAAACCAAAAATTTATCTTAAAAGGTGTGAACTTTTCACAAAATCGAAATAAACTTTCGTTTCAAAGAAAGGCGATTGTACGAAGGAAAAGTTTTTCTTTTATCAAATTGTGGAGCCTCCACAAAGATTTCTTTTTTTTGATAAAATCACGTGAGCCTGGGTTCATGTCAAAAAACAGATTTTATTTCTTACGTGAGTTACTTACGTTATTTATTTACTTATTTATACACATATATGTATATATATTTTCGAAAACACGTTGAGCAATATTTAAAAACAAACAATTATTTGTGATGAAATATTTGTTTAGTTTTTTATAATCCGGTGATTAATGCTCTCATGATGCAAGTGTTTGTAATTTTTTGAAAACCTGAGTTTTGTTCGTCTTTTATAGATTCGAAGAAACGAGCAAGGTTTTGAAGTGCTAGCTCTCGTATCACAATAACTACTGTTAGTGGAATTGTAAAAAAGGTAAGAGTTAAGGATTACCATTTTTGTAGATGCCTGCATGAATATTTTTTTGTCAGATTGTATAGCTCCATCATACTGTCGAAGTTTGCATCTTGTATGACAATATTCTGAAATAATATTTGCGCACATTACAGCTACTTCGCAAAGATGTCTGACTCCCAGGAAAATGATGCCTCCAGACAAGATACATGTATGGATGAGACTTCTGCTGGTGAAGAAGAAGAAGAAACTCCTAGACTCAAGAACGTTCCAAATATAGATGATGCATTTTTCGTGGTTCAACAGGGAACTGAAAAACGTCTTCAATATCTAGCATTTCGCATTCTGATAAATCCCATAGAAGTTGTTCAGAAAAAATAGTGACTCCTCGAGAAACTATTCGATTTTGTCTTGAACGAGGACTTTTTCTTGCGTAGATTATATAATTCAAGCTTTCTCGACGACCTTTAGAAAAATTCTATGGGTGGGCGAGACATATGCTGGGTTTTCCTCGTGTTAGAGCCATGTTGAATAGAGCACAGGTGACCAGGGTTATCCAAGCATCTGGAGATTTGTTCATTTTCCATGATGCACGAGGTATTGTAGCTCTACTTGCTCGCTGGTGCATTCCAACTCATACCTTCATATGCAGATGGGGAGAGTTTACTATTACTTTGGAGGATGTAGTTGCTTTGTTGCACCTCCCAATCACGGGTAACTTCCCTGAAGAGATTTCAGCAGAGGAGACAGCAGTTTCCAACATCTTGACAGTTGAGATGGAGAGAATTAATAAGGCGTCTGGCAAAGGTTGTTACGCCCACTGTTTAACACACTGGTGGACACGAGATACCCGTCTTGACGAACCTGACAGTATGTTATCTATTGCTGCTTTCTTGTGTTTATGGTTGTCCAGGTACGTGTTTGAAGTCCTCAGAACTTTGCTAAAGCCGTTTGTAATCCCCTTTGCCATTAAGATGGCTCAAGGTGAAAAACTTCCCATACGTAGTCCATTCTTGGGTTCTTTGTACTCTAACCTGGACTCCTTGGTTATAGACTCCAGCGTTTCGAATGGCTTTATGAAGATTGAATGCTATGCCAATACAATGTTTCTCCAGGCCTTGATGCGGGAGCGCTTCAAAAATTATGCACTTATTCCTCGTAATATCTTGCAAGGGCTAAATGATGCTGATTCTCGTCGTATTTTTCCTGAGAAGGATAATGCCCGGATTATGCGCTGGTCCACAAAGCAACCTCAATCCAAGACATGTCTTATCGATATGTTAGACAATGAATCTGAGTTTAGTTTCCGTCCCTGGGTGCTAGTTCCTTCTTATGTTTCTCAGATGAAAACTTTCAATACTGAAGAAAGTATGACTTTGAAATCTGGTGTTGACTTGAACGATGGCAAAGATCCTTCATGTTGAGTTGTACTCCAGGTCACTTGATATCAACAGTATATAAAAACTTTTCAGTAGAGGAATACAACATCGATAGAGAAGCTCGTCAGATGGGTATGGATCAATGCGTTCCAACTTTTCGAAGAAGGAAACCATCAGTGGAACAGCTTAAGACCTGTTTAGACCGCACACGTGTGGAAGGAGGTTCTTACTGGTTTCCTTGTTCTGAACGAATTACATATGTAACTCCAGGTTACATAGATTTCTGGGATTCGCAGCTTAAGCGTTTACACGATTTTGTAAAGGTTGGCCAACCTTTAGTGAAAAAGCATCCTTCTGCTGATATGATTACTTCTCGACCAAGATTGAAACATATCTCTGGCGGTGATAAGCAAAAGGAATCTCCAGGATGTTCTCCAGTATGCATCTTTTGCATATTCTTCACAAGATTAAACTAACTTCTTTTGATTGTCGCATCAATTTTCTTTTGCAGGACGGTCGTGCTGTGAGACCTCGAATCGAAGTAAACTTCTCGGAGGCAGAAACATTCATTCACGGTGGAGAAGGCAGGAACAAGAATTGTAAGTTGTTTCCTAACATCATAAAGTCCCAAGTTGTTTCCTTGGTGAGTTGTCAATACTTTTCTGCCGTGACTTTTTCCTATCTGTATTACTAGGATCGTAAACCAAAATTTTTTATTTGGTTACAGAACTTTGCTCCATCAGGTATTGATGGTCTTCAATTTTATGCTGCTGGGAAGACGATTTCTGACTTGAGTGTTGAAGAAGAGAATGATGTGAGTACTCTTCCACATAGTCAAATATGATGCTTCGTAGGTAAAATGCTAATGGTTTGAAAATATGTCCAGGAGGATGTCGCCATGAAAGTGGAGAGTGATGATACTCGTTTATCCTCGGAGAATAGAAATAAAGAAAATTCCCAAGGTTCAAAACCGAATGGAAGTAATGAGACTCTTGATGTTGACGCGGGCAATTCCAATCCTTTGAACATTTCAGAGACCACCCAAGTAAGTATTTCCCTTGAATTTTACCCATAGAAACATGAAATTGTTGATTTATGAATGAGTGAACGAGAATCCATGTGCATATACGAAAAACTTTGCTGAAATACGTCGCCAGAAAATTCAGAACTCAGTCTTTTAGCAAAAAACGCCATAAAATCTTCATATGAAGTCGGATTTTCACGGTCTGCATATGTATCTTCAAGCCCGGAAAATTTTCAAGCTTTTTAAGGTTTGGGCATGTTTAGGGGTTGAAAAAGGAAAAATAGTAAACTTCCAGAGACTTTCAGAACTTTTTCAGACTGTATGTTGTCCAATGTTTTGACCGTATCTCCTTGATCGTTCATCGGATTGTTATGAAATTTTGATATGTTGTAGATAAAATCCACACGAAGAGAATGGTATATAACATATCCTCGGATTCCTTATAGATTGCTCCCAGTTCGCTATCTTGTACAGGGCAGAGTAAAATCTCTTCAGATGAGCTTGCCGCAAAGCATGTTTTTATGACTTTCACGCTATTTGCTCGCGTCTTGAGTTCATAATGATGAACCTTGATGATGTTGGACTTCTTTTATGCTGTAGTTTATGATCCTATTTGGTTTCCATGTCTAGATTGGTCTAACCTCATGTAAACTTCGTATTAGGTACCAAATACCGAAGTTGAGGATACTAAAATCAATTATGATAACGCGAGCAGCCCTGGATTTATTGATAAAGAGACAACCACCCCTGAACTTCTAGGCCATGAGATGGTTGTTACTGAAGTTATGGAAACCTCGATTGTTGCTACTCCAGTAGTAGAAGAAACTGAGCCACAAGTAGGGAGACTGAAGAAACTGCTGCCATGACCGTAGAAGTTGCTCCAGTAATTGAGAACCATATAGTGGTGCATGAATATACAAGTGCGAGAGTTGCTTTTGATCCTCCATTTGACGCATCACTTCTACATCATGAACTAGTTGGTGGATTCAGCATTCCTATTGGATATGCAGGCTTGTACGAGAAGATATGGAGAAAGTTTGGTCACATCATTGTTACCAGAGACCCTGGACGCGCTTATGCTTTAACAATGCAAGTAAGTGTCATCTTGCGTGTTGTAAGTGATATATGCGTTAGGGCCAGAAATACTGTGACTCTAGATGTACTCTTTGATTGGGAGTTCAACTTGGAGAATTCTGAAAGACTTGGCTTCAACGTGAAGTTACTTCGTAAGAAAATAAATGCAATCAAGAACTCGTGTGAGAATAACATACCATTTCCCAATGATGCTGTGATGGAGAAGGAAGACAAGATTTCTAAGTTGACTGAGGAGCTGAACACGGAGAAGGAAGCCTTGCAAGTCTTGAAGGATATAGACGAAGATTTTCCAACAAAGCTCTGTAGACCGGGATCATGCCGTTGATACACAAGTCTACAAGTTGTTGCTCCGTAACGTTTGGATCATGACAGTCCAGGTCCTGGACTATGAATCTTTTCACGTAGTCATTGGGATGTTCATTGTTCCTCTGAAAAATTCTTCCAAGATCAGAGAGGGTAACTTGCTCTGACACAAAGAAGTACTTTCTGTAGAAAGCGTTAATCATTTCTCCCCAATTGTTGATAGTTCCTGGTGCAATGTTGTTGTACCAGGTGTATGCCCTTCCTTTCAAGGATTTTGAAAATTCTTTGAGGCGAACAACATGGTTATTCTCATGTTCGCCCAAGGATTCCAGGAACCGAGAAACATGCTCCCGAGCATTGCCTGTTCCGTCATATAAAGTGAAGGTTGGAGAGGTATAACCTTTTGGAAGAGAAATCCTTATCGTAGAAGCAGGGTATGGAGGTTGGTGACGATGGATATGTGACGCCTTGTCTTTTTCATGGTTCTCCAAGAGGCGTTCCAAATCTTCCCGAGTAATGAAATTTGATGATTCTTTCGATGATGGATCGTCTGCAGCTTTGCGGACTTCGTTGTTATCCACTGTATAAATTGGAACTACTTCAGGATCAGCATCTTAGGATGTTTCCTTTTCTTTTCCTTTTCCTTGAATCTTCTCTGACATCTTGTCAGTGAGAGTCTTGAGATAATTGGATAACTATTTTTGTGTTGCAGCCATGTCAGTTTGATTCTTTGCAAGAGTGTCTTGCACCTTGATGAGATCATCCATGGTAGGTGGTGGATTTCCCCTGACTTCCTCAGGGTGTCGGCCGAAAAGGGGGTGACCTTCCATGTTAGCGTGAGGAGGAATAACATCACCACCGTCAGTGTTAGAGGCCGGAATGGTTTCCGGGATATCCTCATTGTTATTGTTTCTAGTGCTAGCGTCGTTTGTGTTGGAACCTGTAACTAACCCATACCTAATACCAGCCATCTTTGTGAATACTGAGATTGCAACTGAGAGAATGATGTCCCACTGTGGTCGCCAATCTGTAGATGGGGAAAAATGATTTGCTGGATTTTACGGAATCGAGGAGATGACCTTGCAGAAGCTACTCCTTACCGAGAAAATGCTCAACCTCACATAGATGCTGCAAGAAGGGAGTGCTTTAAATTAGAGAGATCAATCTGTAGGACTCCGGCCTAAACCAAGACAATGGAGTTATAGAATCAATTCGGTCACAAGAGAGGATAGGTCAGTCTGTAGGAGGGAAGCTGAGAAATATGTGAGATCAATGGTGATCGAGATTGTAGGTGTGTTTTGTATTCTGCGTAAGAAAGTTCTGAATGATTGAATTTACTCAGTTGAGAGTGATTGCTCAGACGATGAGTTCGTGCAGACGAAATATTGTCTGTATGAACTTGTCGAGAAATTCTTGTTTGTTTCAATCATGATTCAGAGACCTTTTATATTGATGGAATTGTAAACACCTTGATCCATGAAGTGTGATAGTTGTTGAAGTCAAAGAGTGGGGAAGTGGGAAGTCGTGTCAAAACCAGTTGCTCATAGTGCAGAAACTTGGTTGATTGCCCATCCACTACTTTGCTAACTCCTCCAACTGATTGCACGACTTGCTCATATTCTCGTCGTGCGTATGAACACACGTGTCATCGACCGCCAGACCAAAGCCCTAGTTAATATCCCCCATGTGACACGATTGACATCTCGTGATTGTGGAGTCAGTTGCTGACTTTATGGGACGATGAGTCCTTGTATCGTTGAGTCGAACGTGATTTGCAAATGTTCTGAGACTCATTAATTGAACATGTCTGCTGAGATAAAGGTATATTGTCGAATAAATGTTGATAATTTAAGGTGAGAAAATGTTGCTGAATTGTTGAATATTGATAGTTGAACCAATATTCCTTAGTCTGAGCAAATATTGCTCGCTTGATGAATTGTCGGTGTCAGGACCATATAAAATAAAATATTAATTTAAGATACTGGCAGCTAGGCCGAGCATAATAGTAAAAGTGCTGGTCACGGGATCAACATAAAATTATTAGTGTTTGAATCTGCCCAAAATTATGTTTTTGCAGAGCTCTGGATTCGAAACCCTAATTTCTTGATCAATTGATGATTTATTGAAAATCAACCACATGGTGCAGGAGGGACCGGATACATGGGATGAGGAGTCGACCATGTAAGGCCCAGATGCTCAAATGAGAAAAATACCAAAGTCTCTTGAAGACTAGTTGGTGAAAAGATGATTAAATGCTGGTTTAATCATTTATTGAAATAATGCTCATGTGAGCGTTAGGTAGTAAAACCTGATTATGGAGAGGTGAGGGACCGACCAAGGGGTCATGGGACCGGCTCTTGGCGGTCGTGGGACCAACTGATGGTCGTTTGAGCAAACTTCCAGTTGTTTGAGAAGAGTTTGGACCTAAAATGAGCAATTGAGCAAATTAGGTCAAAATTATTAAAACATGTGGGACCGGCTATTTGCAATCCCTAGGGCCGTCCTTGGTCGGTCAAAGAGACATGCCCGTGTCACTATAATGTTCGTGTCTCAGTCCTGAGATTTTCGATATTTTCTGATGCGCGTTTGAGCAACACTTTGAGAAAATATGAAGGATTCAGGGTTTTGCTGAAACTGGGGAATCTTCATGAGATGATGAAATATAATTAATAAAATAGGGGATTGCAAGGTGTGGGACCGGCCACGGCTAGGACATGGCCGTCCAGCTAGCGAGCTCGGTCCCGCAACACCTTTATGTCCAAGGCATGGCCGGCCGGCCAAGGAGCCCGGTCCCAAGGCACTTTTTCTAATTTTATAATATTTTTCATGATTTTAGGGAAATATCATAAAACCAAGGAGTTTGTTGAAACCAATGAATTTGTTGAAATCAAGGAGTTTCCATGAGATGAGGGAAACATAAAAATAATAATAAAAAAAAGGAGCATGTAGGACTGGCTAAGGAATGACCGGACGGCTAGGGCCCGGTCCCACGGGTTTCCCTAATTTTATATTATTTTTCATGATTTGAGGGAAATTTCATGAATTTAAGGACTTTTCATGAAACGAAGGATATTTGCTCAAATGAAGAGATTTTCATGAGATCAAGGAAAATAATAAAATATGATAAAATATAAAATTGGGTGCGTGGGACTGGCCACGGCACGACCGGCCGGCCGGTGGGCCCAGTCCCCTTGCGCCTCAATTAATATTTTATTATTAATTATTTTCTTCCTATTTTGCATAGGTTCATCGTTCCTTCGTGTTTTGGAATGCTCGTTCGTGCATTCAGGTGCTCATTTGTGCATTATTACTGAGTACACTTGCGCCATTTTGGTCGGGTCTTACTCGATAGCAGCTCAGATGCCCGTTCGTTGAATATTTATCACTAACCCGTGGAATTCTGCTGGGAGTAACCACAAGTTGAAGTGACGAAATATTATGAAGAATCGTAGAAAATTGCTGAATATTCAGTTAACAATTAGAGATAATTAATTGATGGCTCTATACTAGCAGGCATGCTGTCTAGGAGAATTAATTATCTGAGAATTGAGAAATATGAGTTTGTTGAAACGTCATATCTTCTTTATATAGTCAGGGAAAACCTTGTTGCATCCTGAAGACGTTATTGCTCTATACTAGCAGGCAAGCTGTCTAGGAGCCGTCCAATCTTTCGATTCTATATAGAAGTAATTACTGAAATTGCTCAGTATTCATGAGATGTGTCGTTTCCTCCGCTGAGAGACTACACATCCACATATACTCTGAGAGATAGTATTCTCAGTCAAAGATTTAATGGCACGAGATTTCATGTTTCAATGAGAGACATGAGTCTCAATACTCATATGATTGCTGGATCAGGAGCATGTATAATTATGATTTTACGATTTCAACCCTTGTCGAAAATCCACCATCTATATTACTAATGGATTATTTTCTATTGAACATGCTTACAGTCTCTTGTTAAACAAGAAATTGCAGGGCAAAAATTCTGGAGGTTTCAACTTTCCATGGGAAATCTACGGAAGTTACAGCTTCCACCTAAAGTGTTGCATTTTTATGGAAATGTGTCCACAAATGCCTTCAAACTAGAGGCATGATAGGGAAGATAATACACAATATTAATATGATTCGTCCCGTTATCAACAGGAAAATGAAACAATGCAACATTTATTTGTGGACTGTCACATAACCAAAAGGGTTTGGTTTGAACACGGATAATGCTCAACAACTTACTAACGTGAATTTTGATGATTGGTTATTTTCTTTGTTTGGTTCTATCAATTTCTCTTGTAGCTCTCATCAGAAAGCTTTTAGATTCATGTCCAATTATGTGGTTTATATGGAAACAAAGATGCTCTATAGTGTTTGACAATGTGAAAACTAAATGGACTAATAATCCCAATAAATAGATGCCATAGTGACCTAGAAAGTTCATTGTTACGCAGAGGTAACCAAGTTTTGAACACTAATAGAGCTCATTGGACACCTCCTGAGGATGAAGAAACAAAGATCGACTTTGATACCTCATTTTTAAAAGACTCTAATCTAGTTGGTCTAGAACTAATCAACGGCTTTTTTGCAGAAATCCGAGATGGAGCAAGGTGTGACACAACCTATGCAATAGATGGGGAGTGAGCAGAGGACTAAGAAGCTCTAAAAGCTATAAACTGGGCAATCGAAAGGAAGGTGTGGAAGCTTCATTTGGAAGGAGATTGTAAGAATATGAGGGAGGTAATCAGAGAAAAACTTTCTACTATATAGTTGACAATTCTCGACATCATATATGATTGTCAAGCTAGATTAAAACTCATAGATTTTTAAAAGATTTTTTACATCTCAGGAAATGCTAATGAATTATTTAGCAAAATATACAAGAGTCGATAACTTTGGTAATAGCTGGTTAAGAGCAGCACCCCATCCAATTCTAGTTGGGGAATGATAACTCTTACTTTTATTTAATTTCTAACAAAATTTTCTTTTCCTATAAAAATAAAGAAATAAAACAAAACATCACATTTCCAACATATAAAACATCATTTAGCACCTAATTAGGATCTCGGTTGTAAAAAATGCGGTTGATGTATTTGGTTCGTAGACTGACCGAAGACCGTTAAAAAATTATCGGTTGACTTTTTCTATTAAGCCAAACACCCTGACCACCGGTAGACCCACGTTGACAACTTGAACAGTGTAAAAGGATCTTTATTTTGCCCCCTTAATCGCGTCACCTGATATGCTTTCGTTACGCTGCCAAAAATTTAAAAATTAATGGATATCAATTTCTCAAAATTTCATCTAAAATTTGGGACTATCCAGTTAACTCGACCATTTATACACAGACATTTCATCTAACACCTTGATAACCGATTTTCTCAAAAATCCAGAACGATGTGATAATGTAAGGGAACCTAGTATCTTAAAGGAAAGAACTAGGTGTGATCCATATATAACCACCATTAGTATCCATGTGAAAATCAGAAAATGTTGCCCAGATCTAAAGATCAACATGATTATCACTTAACCATCAAAGTAGTACTGCCATTAAGCAAACAATTTTCACTTTTTGGTAATTGGTATCTGTTCTTAATCTGGATGGCTTACTTTAGTGGCGTGGTAGATGTTTGGAAGTCCACGGAAATAAAGACTGGCACCGCACAGGCTTCAGCAATAAGAACGGAAGAAAAAAAAGAATTTAACAAAAATGAAAGAAGACGAAAGAGGACGAGAGCTTAATATCCAACCGGTCAACTGTAGTCAACTGATTGTCAAGGGGTTTAGTAAAATCAAAAAAAAAAAATCAGCTAACTGTTAGCTAACCGTCAATGGTCAGTCTAGGACCCTAATGCATCAATGGCATGTTTCACGATCCAGACCCTAATTTTACCGTAAACATACGATCATTTTACAAAATAACTCTACAAAATATACCGGAAAAATCTTCAGTTTTACACAATAAAAATTCTATTTTAATTTTATATAGAGTGTTTATGCAACTTGATTGCATTGGATTGACTGATGTTATTCTCGAGCAATTACCCTTGTTATTCTCGAATGTATTTATATTTCTATTACGTAAAATTGTGGACATTTTGGCTTGCTGAAATTGAAAAAGAAGATTGTTGGACGTATTTGATAAATGTTGGGTGCAATAATCAAAAACAAAGAAAATTTAAATAAGCAAAAGTTATTGATACTTAGCTCCTTTATAATGGAATTGATCGATTGACGAAACGAACGAGCTTCTCATATCTCCACAACAGCAACAAGGCAAAACTTTGGAAAAACAGAGTGAGTCACGTGTTCAACACGTTGCCCTTAAGACATTAGCGCCCGGCTACACTCAAGAGTGATGCTATAGCCCTCACAGGACGGATATCTTCAGGATAAAACACCCTACTACACCTACTACTAGCATATGTAGTAGATGCTCAACTTGAACTTGGCAACTCCGAAAAAACCGTTAAGGAAAATCGCGAACTCTTAAGAAACGTTATAAAATATTTTCCCTTAGGGGTCCCTCTAAAATATAGAGCAACCCCTTTCCCATAGATTTTACAAAAGTAGTGAATTTCTTTATATAATGGAATAAAACAATTTAAGAAGTGGAAACTCCACAATGTGGGACTAATAAGTTTATATAGTTTTTTAAAACTACTAAAAATTTGAAACTACACAATGTGGGACTAAAAAGTTTCATTCTAAAAAGAAAACAATAAATTATAATTTTTTATTAAAACTTTAAAAATATATTTTTTTATTAATCGTTTTCCAACAATCCCCCACATGAATGAAAACTCAATAAAACATGAAAACACAGATAGATCTTGGTAAATCAACATCCGAACCTCACGATCCAAAAAGACTGATCGTGCAAGTGTTGAAATCATACTAGTCATTTCTACGTCCTCTCCCTCACACAAAAGTGTGTTAACCCCAGGGTCATACTATGGATTGCATAAATCATAATAGTATTGAGAGCTTTCATCTTTAGTTCTCACATGGTGAGACTATAGGTATCTTTCACCAAAGTGAAAAAGCATGAACTAGTGAACCCTTAGTGACCTTTAGGTCCTAAGTTCCAGTAATACCAAAACCATCAAAACGAAAATCACATAAAAAGCGCAGGAAATACCATTTTAGGCAGAGGTGTCCATGAGGTCTTGAACCTTTGCTTAGTGAGATATTACCAGAATTACTTGCTAGAGACAGTGAACTATGTCTTGAACTGCTAGCATTTGATGTAATTCGCGATAACAACCACAGTTGATATCTCCAAGATTGCTGCCAAGCTCGTGCCGTTTTGTCCAATTTGGCCCTGGACATATCCTGTTTCTCAGAATGCTCTAGAGAATCAAAGCTCATATTCTCATAGGAAGCGGCCCACTTCCTCATTCAGATAGGTGAGTTTCCATAAAGAGTGTTACTGCTACACCCCACTTCAATCTTAAATTGAAACTATAGAACTCATTAAGACTTCTTAAAAGTCATCCTTCACATGCAGTCACACTATCACGTCTACACCATAGGGAAGGGACAGAGAATAAAATTCTCTGATAGTGTTTACCTTTACCCACCATAAATTAGTTGTCTCATTCGAAACCTTGATCTTGGGATCTCCAGTCAGCAAGGTTGAGTATCCTTCATGGCAAGTTTAATTTATGAGCTTAAGCCCCATCCCCTTCGATGTGTTTCTAACAATCTCTTTGGATGAACCTTTCGTCAAAGGTTGCGCGATATTCTCCTTGGACTTTATCCAATCAATGGAAATAACGTCAATTGAGATTAGTTATTTTTAGCTTTAGCTATTATAGCTTGCTAACACAGTATATAGATATAGCTGGCACAGGCCTATGCCAAAGAGGAATGTCTTCTAAAAAGCATCTTAGGCACTCGGCCCCCTCTCATGCTTTATCTAACGCAATACTCTCAGATTCCATAATGAATTGAGCGATATGTTTGTTTGGAAATCTTCCAACAACAAACCCACATGTTAGAGTGAAACCATATCCACTCGTAGACTTAGACTCCTCTGAGTCAACTATCCAGTTTGCATCATAAAGTCCCAAGGACAACAAGATACCTTTCATAAATCAAAAGAGTATTTTAGGTACCATAATACTCTACTCAGTGCATCTGAATTCTCTTGCTCTGGACTACAATTATATCCACTTAACTTACTCACATATAGGCAATGTCTGGACTCTTACAGTTCATTAAATTCATCAGACATCCTATAACTTTTGAGTATTCAAGTTAAGATACTCCACTACCCTTATTTTTCTTGAGACTACAAGAATAATCGTACGAAGTACAAGCAGGTTTACAATCAGACTGATTGTATCTCTTAAGCACAACTCAACATAATGAGAACGACTAAGACTAAATGTTTGATTATTTCTAATCCTCATCCCTAAGATTACATCAAAAGGGCCCAAGTCTTTCAAGTCAATGTTCTCATTCAGTGCATGTTTTTAGTGGAATTGATCACATCTATGTTTGTATCAAGCATATCATCAACATACAAGCATACAATTACACAGACATCCTTAACAAGTTACTTGTAACATACTTGTCAGATTCATTAATTTAAATCCACTATCCATTATCACATGATTAAATTTTCCATGTCACTGTTTACGTGCTTATTTGAAAACCATACAAAGATTTTTCAAATTACAAACTTTGTATTCACAACCTTTCACTACAAAGTCTTCAGGTTGATCTATGTAAATTTCTTTACCTAATTCACGGTTTTAGAAAAAGCTGTCTTAACATCCATCTGATGTATCTCTATTCTTTATGGCAGCAATAACAATTAGTATCTCAACGGAAGTAATTTCCGTCACAATTGAATTAGAATCAAGGAAATCTACACCTTCTTTTAGTTTATAGCCTTTAGCTACCAACTTAGCTTAATATTTTTCCACAGTTTCATCTACCTATCGTTTCCTCTTAAAGACTCATTTACATCCCATGGTCTTACTGGAGGTAAACTAAAGCTCCCAAGTCTGGTTCCAACGGACTGAGTCCATTTCACTAAATGAAGCTTCTTACCAGAATGGGGTTTCAGTAGATATAAGGCTTCTTTACAAGTCTGTGGCTAGACTAAGCTAGGCATGTTATGAAGTCGGTTTCATAAGAAGTCTCAAGTCTAATTTTTTACTTCTCTTAGGCTCAACATCAACTTCATCTTCCTTTAAAATAAGTTCTGACTATTTGAAATAAATCTAGGGGATCAACAACACATCTCTAATGAGGTACAGGTTTAGAATAAACATGTTCAAAGAACTCAGCATCCCTAGATAGTAATATTCCGTAAAATCACACCAAGTCAGAAAAAATCAGAACACACAACCAAAAATCTATTTGTAGAAGTATACTCAATATACCCTATACGAAAACACAATCAACATTTTTGGTTTCAATCTAGTTCTTTTAGGAAGAGGAATTACAATCTTAGTCAAACGCCCCCACACTTTGACACATTCATAAGAAGGTCATCTACCGTTCCATAAACCATATGGAGTTTCATCTGATTCTTAAAAGGGTACTTTATTCAGGATATACTAGTTAAGAGGACTGCCTCCCCCCACAAGGCCGCAGGTAATCCTGAACTAATCAACATGGAAATTATCATCTCCTTAAGGATACGGTTGTTATGTTCAAGGCTTCTAATTGGTTTCCAACTTCAAGTTTAACATCTTAAGGCTTCTAAGGCGTCATCCTTATCCTAAGCAAGTATACAAGATAGTACCTCGTACAATCATCTACGGAAGTTATAACCATCTTTTACCACAGTGGTTTTGGGTTGAACTCATGTCAACTAGGCCTAACTGAATTAATTCTAAAGGCTTAGAATTACTCTGAACATTTGTGCTAAAAGATTTTATAGCATATTTTGATTCTTCACAGATTTCACTTTTGTGTTCAAAATCCAAACTAAATTTGGGTACGAAGCCTATGCTAGCCAGTTAAGCATTGACTTATAAGTTTACGGTTCCAAGTCTACCACGTAAAACAATCAATCACACAAAGATATCACAAGAATCAACTACGTTCACATCATCAGTTTTTCCGTTAAGCTTATATAGACCCAAAGTCCTATAACTCTTGCTTAAAAAATCACTGCCTAGTTACAACAAGTTTTCCAGATTCAATTAAGATCTTAAATATTTTTCCATCTACAACAGAACAAGATACAAGATTTTCGCATATGCTCGGAACATGAAAACTTCATTCAATGTGAGAATATTACAGATATGAGCTTCTGCTCGACCTTTTCCTTTTATGCAACCTCTATTGCATATGAGTTACTCAATAAGAGTTTCTCGACATCCCCTATCCTATGATAGGAGGTGAACAGGTCTCTGTTTCAACAAACATTCTTGGTGGCTCCAGAGTCCACCTACTGGTCTCTCACATTGGTTATTAAAATAACTTCCGACATCATGCCACCAAACTCGTTCTAGTTTGTTTCAACTAAATTAGCATTAACTTTCTACTTATTAAGGTTTTTATGTTGTCTACAATTTACTGCCGCGTGGCCAGGAATTTACAAACATAACACTCACCCTTAACTAAAGTAATTCCGGATTCAGGTTTACGAAATATACCTTTATCATGAAGACCATGCTTAGAGTTGCGTTCGATGTTCTCACCTTTGCCATCTTTGGAAGATTTGTTTCCAACCACATGCGGCTATTAGCCATGTCCCTCGGAGATGACACCTTTATTCACAAATCACAATTCCAAATCAGAAAGTAAAATATGAGTTTTGAAGATAACATCTATATATACAAACTTCGTTTGAATCAGCGTTTCAAAAAACTCATGGTTACCCCACAAAAATTAATTTAGTTAACAACAATTTTCTGCTCGTCAGAATTTTTCAGAAACGTTTTTCTGTTTTGTAAAATATCAAAAAATACTTTTACAACTCCAAAAATTCTGAAATTTTACGCGGGTAACTATCAGGATGTCTACTACGTTGTGTCAAAAGGGTTCATCGAAATTCCTTCTAGATTAAAAGATAAAATTGAAACTCTACAGCTGACCAGAAATTCGTTTTTGTTTTTCACTCCACAATTAACATCCATGATTCACAAACCAATCAATCGTTTTCGATTATTACAAATACTAATGTCTTAAGATTGTTGGGTGCAATAATCAAAAACAAAGAAAAATCAAATAAGCAAAAGTTATTGATACTTAGCTCCTTTATAATGGAATGAGCTTTGACGAAACGAACAAGCTCCATATCTCCGCAACAGCAACAAGGCAAAACTTTGGAAAATAGAGTGAGTCACGTGTTCAACACGTGCCTCCTAAGACATTAGCGCCCGGCTACACTCAAGAGTGATGCTATAGCCCTCACAGGACGGATATCTCCAGGATAAAACACCCTAATACACCTACTACTAGCATATGTAGTAGATGCTCAACTTGAGCTTGGCAACTCCGAAAAAACCGTTAAGGAAAATCGCGAATGCTTAAAAACGCTATAAAATATTTTCCCTTAGGGGTCCCTCTAAAATATAGAGCAACCCCTTTCCCATAGATTTTACAAAAGTAGTGAATTTCTTTATATAATGAATAAACAACTTAAGAAGAAACTCCCGATGTGGGACTAAGTTTATATAGTTTTTAAAACTACTAAAAATTGGAAACTCCACGATGTGGGACTAAAAAGTTTCATTCAAAAAAAAACAATAAATTATAATTTTTATTAAAACTTTAAAAATATATTTTTTTATTAATCGTTTTCCAACAATAAATTGCTTCAACCAACTCTTGTGTTGTTTTGATAAATATATGTATCTTATTTATTAGTGATTAGCATACATGTGGGCATGAATATGATTATAACCCAGTTCCAACACCACGTAACAGTCTGGCCAATTTGCAGGAGTGTCTATGTGGAAATTGTAGCTGTTCAAGATGAGAAATGGCGTTCTAGGCTATTGAACCCCATTGTCCCATACGACAGTACCTAGTACATGAAGTCAGAACACTACATGCTATCATTTCTAACCTTTCTTTTTGCAACCCACTGGACGTGCGCGAATCAATTTTCTTACTCCTTGCACACATAAAAGGTTATGTACTGAAGGCCACTTATGGGAGAGGGATTAGACTATGAATTTAGACTGCGTTTAGTGTTCTCGTTATTTTTCAGGAGTAGATTATGGGTTTTCTTCTTTCTTCCTTCGCATTTCCAAACTTTGCATGGATGTTCATTAACTTATTTAGTCTTTCCTTGTGCGTGCTGCACAAAATTAAAAAAAGAAAACATTACGAAAGGTGTCCATCGTCCACAATAAACGGAATGGCCCCAAATTGAGCAATCACGATCACATGTAATGCTTCAATATCAAACATCATAATCAGTTTGGAACCTAAATTTAATAATTTTCTAATAATTTAAATATCCAAACCCACCAGTAATATGATTTGTCTAGTTTCCAACTTCATCCAGGCTTTATAAGTAGTACTATTATGAAGTGGGTGCATATTTTGTCACTCGAATAACAGACAAATGACACCTTGTTGACCTTACAGTGTCCATTCCATGTCCCATTTTCTCCTCTTCATAACATGTATAAAAACTAGAGATCTTCATTTCTTCAAACTCAAAAACAATCTTCATCATCATTACAACTTTGAAGTTCCAAAACTACAAAAAGAAAATCACAATTTACGTGAAGAATCGTTTATTTTTTTTTGAAAAGAGAAAATGGCAAGAATTGAAAGTTTACTGTCTGAGACCATATTCACAGAGTTGAGCTTAGGTCTACCTGGTGCTTGTCCTAACAATTCATCAGTAGAGATCATCAAAGCTAATAACAACAAGAAAAGGGCGTTTTCTGAAATCGTTGACGATGAAGAAAGCAACTCGACCATAACCGAAGAATATCCAAGAAAACAGAACAAGAACAGCAGTCAAGTTGTGGGATGGCCACCAGTTTGTTCATACAGAAAGAAAACCAAAACAGATGTGACTGTTGATTCAACTGCTAAATTAAGCATAAAAGTTTCCATGGATGGTGCACCGTACCTTCGGAAAATCGATTTGAACGTTCACAAAGGGTATTCAGAACTTGCCATTGCATTCGAAAAGTTATTTGGGTGTTTCGGGACTGGTCAAGATTCGGAATATATTTCAATATATGAAGATAAAGATGGAGACTGGATGCTTGTAGGAGATGTTCCTTACAAAATGTTTACGGAATCTTGCAAAAGGTTGAGGATTATGAAGAGATCAGAGGCGGAAGGTTTCGGATTAACGTTGTGACAAACTTGCCATGATTTGAGTTTGATTCATACGCTGAGGCGAAACTTAAATGACTTTGCGCCCGCTAATGATTAAGCTCATAGGGACATTAACTACTGTTTCCCAAAGAATACTGTATTAGTTAACGAGCCCTGATGTAAATGATTAACTGATTTTCGATCGTCCTGTAACTGTATATACGGTCCATCAATGTTATATAAAACATATATATCTTCATACTTGAAAACACTTGTTAGTAGTTGTTTTCTTGAACACTGGATGTAAAGTTTATACAACTTATATCAATGAATTTGAGTTACTAAAATGGATTTGGTTTACCATCCTCATTATTGGCGAAGCGGCGAACCATCTCTCTTTAGTCATTACTTAAATTAATAAAAGAATTCCACTCTTGCTATGCAGGCCCAAGGCCTACGTAGGCAGTGTTCTAAATTCGGCCCCGATAACTAGGGGGCCAAAAAAATACCATACCATATTCTACATGTTGAAAGAGGTTAAATCCCATCCACTTTCCTTTGAAACCAATATGAAACCAGAGGTGTAACACATCTCTTAAAAAATAGAGAGGAAAAAGAGATATATTGCGTACAACAAGTTTCAATATACTAATACCAATTAACTTTAATTAATTATAAAGGTAGAATAATTACAATGCCAAAATAGTAAAAACAATGATACAAAGATTTGTTTGAGAAAATTACCGATTAGTGTAAAAACTTTTGAAATCTATTTCAGAACTCATACTCACTAAGAAAAGAGATTGCATATTACTACTTTGTCTATTAATGCTAACTCAAAGAATCTCATTCTAGTTACCCCATTCTGGCGATACCCTGTTCCAAGTGAACGCATCTGAATCACATTATATGCACTTGCTTGTAGCTAGGAGATGCTCTCTAGCATGTCGACATGACTTCAATACCACTAGCGTTTTAACGTATCCTTTTCACAAATCTGTTACACCTAGCCTCCGAGGCTCATTCCAGCTAGCTACATTGTTTCGCAAATTTTAGGTGTTCTATATTAGTGTTAACTCCTAGTAACCACTCCAAAGCCTCATTGGTCGAACTAGAATAATTTTAGGGGTTTCAGTCCCATTAGGTGCAACCAAGTTAATTTTGTTCCACGACACAAGTCTTAACGGAACTAACGGTATCACATATGCTCCCCGATGCTACAAGAGAAGTCTTTCTTTCTTAACTCTAGTCTTAGATCAAACCAGGTATGAAGGTACCGACTTTTACACAGTTTTCCCGTAAGGATAATGGATAAATTGAAAAACTACATGTGATCCTCTTTTTTATGCAAAGACCCAAGCTTTGCTTGCGTATCGAACTAAGTTTATTCTGAATTGGATAGATACCATGCAGCTTCAACATTAGGTAATAAAGTTTACTTCAGTTATTCTTCAATATTCATGTTCTCAAGCTTCAACATAACTGAAGTAAACTTTATTACCTAATATTCTTGTAGACGAAGAAGACTACTAAAATCTCACAGTATGGTTTGTCATATAATTAAAAATTGACATACGTCCAATTATTTTTTCAAGAGATCAATGCTCTGACATATATATTTTGAGCATTTCTCGGTTGAAACCACCAAGTGTTGGTTTGTCAAGTTTGGGTATCATATTTTAGTTCCAAAACTCGAAAATGCTTTATTTGAAAACTAGAGTCAAATTCATTAGGTCAGACGAGGGATATATAAATTTTGAGACTATCTCTTATTACTCGTAAAGAACCTGAAGACGTATCGGCATCAACAAACACATCATCTTTCAGTTCGAGGTTAGCAACAACAGAATTTCCTTTTTTCATTTCCATAATTTTGTTTAAATATCTTTGAGAATTTCGGAAATGGAAAGACCTTGTCCTCCGCTCAGAATTGGACATAACACTATAAATAGTGGAGATCGTATTCTTACAAACTCATCCCTTGAGACACTGCCTAACTTTTTTGTGTTAAAAGCCAACTTGCTGATAAAAGAGAGTAATATAATTAGGAGAAATCTTTTGCGTTGCCTTCATTTAAAAAAAAAATTTGGATCAAGAAGATTTTAGTTGCATTGTTGGTGGGAAACTAAACCGTATTTCCATTTTGGTTTTCGATTATTGATTTGATTGACTAACGGTATAGTTATCCTTGGTCTATCAAACTTAATTATTTCACAGTCCGTCTCTTATGATATAAGGTCGTCCAAGTTTGTTAGAGGATTGACTATTACAAATCTCGTGATTCAATATCTATAGATAGTGTTAGAGCATTGCTCGGTCGAACTCGCATGCGTTGCTATCTCAAGCATGTTTGTCAATGTTAGTGATCAAAACTATAAGTCTTGATTTCTAGTCTATTATAGCTAAGTCTCGGACTAGGATAAAAAATGTAGTTGAGCTCAAGAACTTCATGGAGATTCATCATACAAGTAGAAGAACTACTCAAGGAACCGGTGGAACTTCTCGATAAAAAGGTATGTGAAGACTTGAACTTGTCTGTTGCTCAAAAGTCTATCTACTCTATCTCCTACTCTTTGAGACAAGAAGTCGTATGCTATTTATATAGACTTGAATTATACACATTTGGTATTTCGATCCGAGTATACCTGACCTATCTATATCTCGAAATATGTGTTGGTAAGCATTTCGCTTCGATCAAGTTTATCTTTACCATGTGACGAAAGTCATGATATGTTTAAATCATCTTGAAAATTGCTTTGACGAAAAATGGTGTAACAACTATATAACGTCCTCTAAGAATGTTTCAATGATTGAAATGAGAGTTTAAATTACATAACCAATGCTGGACATAAGCATTATTGTGGAAAAACATTTATGTATAAGTCCTATTCCTTGAACTAAATTTTGCGAACTTTGTTGATCAAGAGAACCAGAAGAATAGCGTGAGCCAAGTCCGCGAACTGATGAAGTTCTCAAACCCGAGAATTTTCGCTGGAGTACTTGCGTGAAGCTAAGTCTGCGAACCCAGTCTGCGAACTGGCGAAGTTCTCAAACCCGAGAATTTCTGCTGGAGTTTGTAAACTCTGCCCAGTGACTTAAGTCCACAAACCTAGTCTGCGAACTTGAGAAGGTTATATATTTGAAGATGATTTCTGAACTTAAACTTAAGAGACTAAGGAATGCAGTTTGCAAACCGTGGCTATAAAAGTTCATGAACCGATTCAAGTGAATCAAATCATCTTTGTTTCAATTGTGTCTTGTGTAGTACATAAGATTTCCTTGCAATTGAACAACTCTCTAACTAGTTCATTTGAAGTCATTTGAACTAGTTATGGTGAAGAAGAACATGGTTGATATGAAATGCTCATATGGCTAACCTTTTGGTTAACTATTGTTGAACCAACAAGTGCATACGTTTGGGTACGGTTAACAAACCTAGATGCGTACATTGTCAAGTGTGTGTAACAAGCTAAGTTTTCGATTTAACGGTTGAGAAATATTAGCTTGAATCTAAATCAAGTTTTCATCTAACGGTGAATATTGAATGCTTTGTTACTAAGATAACATTGATTGCAAACCCTGATTTGAAACACTATATAAAGGAGACATCTAGTATTATGCAAAACTAATCCCCACACCTTACGTGTGATACTAGTTTGCGTGCTAGAGTAGATTCTCCTTTAACCTTTGGGTTTCTTCTTCTAAAACCAGGTTAACGACTTAAAGACTTCATTGGGATTGTGAAGCCAGACCAATACTAATTTTATCGTAGTTGTGTGATCTGATCTTGCATCTTCTATCGTACGAGTACAATCAAATTGATTGGCTTGATATTGATATCTCTGATAGGCAAGATATAAAAAGTAATCACAAACATCTTCGTCTCATTGTTTGTGATTCCGCAACATCTTGTTTCTCTACCATACGATTATGATTTTTATGAGGTGATTGATAACTCTAGGCTGTTCTTCTGGAATATAAGACTGGATTATCAATTGGTACCTGTTCACCTTGATTATTATCAAAATACGGAACAAAATCTTTAGGGTTTATCTGTGGGAGACAGATTGATCCTTTGATAGACTTGTCCGTGGGAGACAAAAAAATTTATTGTCAAAGCCTGCGATATTGGGTCGTAGCAACTCTTAGTTTTGGGTGAGATAAGCTAAAGGAATCAAGTGCGAAGTATCCTGCTGGGATCGGTGGCGTAGGGAGTACAAATGTACCTTGGATCGGTGAGAGATTGATTGGGGTTCAACTACAGTCCAGTCCGAAGTTAGCTTAGAGTACGCTAGTGTCTGTAGCGGCTTAATACAATGTGTGTTCAATCTGGACTAGGTCCTGGGGTTTTTCTGCATTCTCAGTTTCCTCGTTAACAAAATTTCTGGTGTCTGTGTTATTTCAATTTCCACATTATATTGTTTTATCTTTATAATTGAAATAATACAGGTTGTGCGTTAGATCATCAATTAGAGTAATCCAACCTTTAGTTGTCGATTGTCATTGATTGATCCTTGGATATTAGTCTTTGGTACCATCCAAGTTATTCCTTGCATTTGGTTAGAACTCGCAGTTCCTGCTTGATTAAATCAAATCAAGAGAGAGATATAAAATCGTTGATATACTTTTAATTGATTGAGTCTTGTTGATTCTATTAAAAGTATATTCGAGTTTGTTCATACAGATTGCTAAGCGAAATATTGGGTGGTGTTGTTAGACCCCTGCTTTTTCAGATAGGACTAGTGATCATTCAACATTAACAAACTCTATTATATGTGTTGATCATTAGTAGGAAACAAGTTTTTGGTGCAGCGGTTACTTTAAAGATTGATAATTGAACACTTAAAGATTTTTTTTCTTTTTAGTTTTTGAACCTTGTTATACTTCTCACACACTTGATTCTCTGGTATCCATACAAGTTTTTTATTTCGATAGACATAAGACTTGATGAAATATAAAACAAACTCTCTAGATGATTCTCCTTGTAGAGTTGCTTGGATATAGATTTTTCAATGAGATAGATTGTTTTATAATGTTTGTCTTTCTTTGATTTAAGACTAAAAGAAGTTTATATTGATTAAACGGAAGATCATTTATACTCAGATTTATCTCTGATCATTGCTGGATTAGGAGATACACAATTGAGGTGGTTTACTGGAATAAATTATTCCTTCACTGTTTCGGGTTATGATCTAAAGTAGTTGAGAGAAGAAGTCTTAACAGCAGGTGAAGCGACTAGAAATAGTGGACTCTATTTTGGGATTCAGTAGCATATACTAGATATTGGTTATAGGCACGGATAATGAAGGAACTAAGTTAACTAAGATTATTTTACTTTGTCTTGACTATACGAAGTTGCGGTAGTCAATTTGTATAACGGATTAATTCTGAGAGCAATCACAACTATACTAGGTCCCGAGATTTATTCTGCCTTGTAGTTTTCCTCGTTAACAAAATCTTCTGTGACGGTGTGATTTAATTTACTTATTTTTATCTTTATAATTAAGGTCAATGCACCAGTACATTAATCCACTTGGTATTGACCCTATAGTTGGTTCGGTTTCGAACTTATACTATATACCAAGTTAGTATCTTGTTGATGCAACCTTTTGGCGGTTATTATTTCTTTAATATTTTACAAGTTGTGTTTGTAGTAGGTTGATACAAAAATATTGTGGTGTACTCGATACTCTTGTCATTTTAATAGGTATCAGAGCAGGAAAACACGATAATATCTGACAATCTGTGTTTGGTGTGATCCAACCTATAAGACGTGAGTCAAAATAGTGGTTTTCGAAAATCGTAAGCTAACTGTCAAAATAAGGAAAATCGTATTTGATTATATTCTTCTTTTACCGTAACTTTGTGAAAGACTATAGGTATCCAGTCTCTAGTCAGGTTTCCAACAAATTAACTTGAGAGAAACAAAGAAGATTATCTTCAAAGAAGTATGATATCCTGGAAACAAAGAAGGATCAATTAAGATGACGCAAACCATTTTGATACTCTAAGTACATAATTTGCTTAATGCGGGGGTCTAACAACCACACCCAACAATCCGTTTGGAAATCTGAGAGGACTTACTCCAATACACTTTCTAGAGAATCAACTAGACAGTCTGATTCAATCTAGAATAAAGTATATCAAAGAGTTTAATATATATAACTCTTAATTCAATCCTCAATCAACAAATAGAAATCTGCGAGCCCGATTGAATATAAGAGGAATTACTTGAACGGTACCAAAGACCAATGTTCAAGTGTCAATCAATGTAAATCAACAACCAAAGGTTGGATATTCTATGTGAATTCATCTTAACACATAACATGTGATATTTCAATTATATAACAAAATATAATGCGGAAAAGAAATAACACAGACACCAGAATTTTGTTAACGAGGAAACCGCAAATGCAGAAAAACCCCAGGACCTAGTCTAGATTGAACACCACACTGTGTTAAGTCGCTACATGCACTATCCTACTACCAATTAACTTCGGACTGGACTGTAGTTGAACCCTAATCAATCTATCACTGATTCAAGGTACAGTTGCGCTCCTTACGTCTCTGATCCCAGCAGGATACTACGCACTTGATTCCCTTAGATGATCTTACCTACAACTAAGAGTTGCTATGACCCAAAGTCGAAGACTTGATAAACAGATATGTCTCACACAGAAAAGTCTATAGGATTGAATAAATCTGTCTCCCACAAAAATACCCAAGAGTTTCATTCCGTCTTTTGATAAGTCAAGGTGAACATGAAACAATTGATAAACCGGACTTATATTCCCGAAGAACAGCCTAGTATTATCAATCACCTCACAATAAACTTAATCGACTAGCGAAACAAGTTATTGTGGAATCACAAACGATGAGACGAAGGTGTTTGTGATTACTTTTCTATCTTTCCTATCGGAGATATAAATCTCAAGCCAATTTTACAATTGCACTCAATCACGATAGAAACGGCAAGATCAGATCATGCAACTACAAAGAGAATAGTTGGGTATGGATTCACAATCCCAATGAAATATTCAAGTCGTTAACCTAAAGGGTCTCGAGAAGAAACCTAAGGTTAAAGGAGAATCGACTCTAGTTATGCAACTAGTAGCACACAGGAGGTGTGGGGATTAGGTTTCCCAGTTGCTAGAGTTCTCCTTTATATAGTTTTCAAATCAGGGTTTGCAATCCAAGTTACCTTGGTAACAAAGTATTCATTATCCATCGTTAGATGAAAAACCTTATTCAACTAAGCTAATGTATTTTAACCATTAGATCAAACTTAGCTTGTTACACACAAATGAAATGTACCCTCATTTAGGTTTATGTAACCGTACCCAAATGTGTACACCATGTTGGTTCACAAATAGTTAACCGAGGTTAGCCATATGATTACTCTCATATCAACCGTATTCATCTTAACCATAACTATTTCAAATGACTCAAATGAAACTAGTTAAAGAGTTGTTCAATTGGTATATTCTCATGGATTTATACAAGAACACAATTGAATCAAAATCGGTTTGATTCACTTGAATCGATACATGAACATTATAGCCACGGTTTGCAAAGATTGCATTCCTTATTGATAAATGTTTTAGGTTCATGTACAACCGATTTTAGAAAGTAACCTACTTAAGTATTGATGAGTGCTAAAAAGTGCATATTTCTATATCTTTTTGTTGGCATTTAACTCATCTTTTGTGCATTAATTCTACATTTTATCCCATATTCTGTATTTTCTTGGTTTTCAAGAATAAATATTTTTATTAACTAATTTTGCATTTTTAGGTAATAAATAAAGTTTGGATGAATAGCGGAGCAAAAAGAGCAGAAAAGTGGTGGAAGCCAAGAGGAATCACACAAGGAAGCCGCGAAGAATGTTGTGCGCAAGACCAAAAGGCTAGAACTGGGCTTGAAGAGGAAGAATTGTTCTTAAAGAAGATATGGGCTTGGCATACCCAAGGCCCAAAACCCTCACCCAAACCCATTTCAAATATCCATACCCGCCTTCATATTCAGCCGTCGGATTGGATCATCTCAGCATCGTACGGTCGCTTCATCATAGTGCATCAAAATCTGAAGATCCTGAAAAACACTATAGCACCTAACTCCATCTTGAGCCGTCAGTTTCGTTGTACTTCCGCATCCAACGGTCGCTCCTCGCTTCCTTCCATCTCGTCGTTAGATCGATCCATCATCTCCACATCCCACGGCTCATCCTCGCTGTTCATCCAATTTGCTACAACCGCCCAACACCCGAGCACCTAACACCTATACCCGTCAGCCAAACAGACCTTACCCAATTTTCCATCGACCACCTTCTTCTCCATCTTCTCCCCCATCCCTCTGCAACAGATCCACCAACTCCATCGCCACCACACCCTCGTCTCTGCCAGCCACCAAATTCCACCGAAACATCACAACCACTCCAACCACTAAAACCCATCATCACCCTATTTCTCTAGCCATCTATTTCATCGATTTCTCACCTCACCTCTCCCTGAAACCCTAGGTGAGAAATTGATGAAATAGGTGAGTCTATAGACGTAATTGGAAGGCATGGAGAGGAGCAGGAAGAGCAGAAGAAGAGTGGGTCGAAGAGATGGAGCAATTGTCCCATCTAATTAGGTGAGAAATCATAAACCCTAACTGCCCTGTTTTGAATTTGGGGGAAAATTGTAAACCCTAATTATGTAAATTGGGTATAAATAGGACTTGTGGATGTTGTTGTAGAGCTATGCCTGGATTAGCCAGAGCATCAGTAGAATAGTTTAGTTTTGTTATTTCCATGAACTGTTAGCTTTGAGGGTTATCAATCTTTTCAATTCCATGATTCTCAATTCAAATGCATTGTTAATTTTAGCTGTTCAGAACTCCAACATGTATTGAATTTGATTGTGTGATTGTTACAATTTACATCAAGCTCATGTTCATGTTTATGTTATGTTTTGTTCTTATGATTTGTTCTTAGGATAGTCTCATTTGCCCTAGCCCTGCTGTGTAATAATTTGACAAAAGCCTTAGAATGTTAAACAAGTTTAGGAACACTTGAACTTAGTTTAAGCTGCAACTTCATGCTGAATTCACATACCTTTGACTAGTTGTACCTTAAAAAGACAACTAGTACTTTGGAAAGAACTATAGTTGTGTTTAACATTTCAATAAGAGAATGCATAGCATGAACTAGGGTGAAATCAAACCCCTTATTTCACTGATCTTCTTAATCCACAACTTCTTTCATCTTCATTTAGTTTGCTGTTTCATGTCCTGTTAGTGTCTTGTTTAATTCTGTTAGTTCAATTCACTGTTAGTTTTCACATTCTTGTTTACTGTCACTGTTTAGTATAATCTTAGCTTAGGAATTACACACCCTAGTCCCTGTGGAAATGACCCGTTCTTGCACAAGCTACAATCGACACCGTGCACTTGCGGTTAACAAGTAGGCTTCCTCTTACTCTTATTTCTTACATCCTTAAAAGCCTACCAAGTATGCTTACGGGTATGCGTACTTAAGTAATCAGATTTGAGTTTGTTTTAGTTTTCAAACTCGGCATAAATTCACGGACGTGAACTTTCCACCAGTATGCATACGGGTACGCGTACTTTAGTGAACCGGATGAGTTTGGTTTTGGTTTTCAAACTCAGCAGAAATTCACGGACGTGAACCTCCGCCCTACAATCTTTTTGTATACACACAAGTATGCATACTTTAAGCTCTTGTTTTTGGACTTATACACTAATGTGTGAACACACTATGCTTATATTCAAAGATGGTTACAAGATTCTAAACTCTTTATCTCAATCATTGAAACATTCCTCTATAATGACAATAGCCGTTTTCACACACTATTAACATCAAAGAAATTTTCAAGATATTGAAATAATGATTATCGAAACATTCCAAGTCTTACACCAAGTGATTGTATCACACAAACCATGTAAGATGTTACTCGGAAGTTTTCTCATGATATAGGATGAACTTGGCCGAAGTGAAAGTTTACCAACACATATTTCGAGAAATATGTAAGCGAGATATACTTAGCTCGAAATCTCAAATGTGTATAGAGAAAACTATATCGTAACACGACTTATGTCTCAATATAGGAGATAGAGTAGAAATAAAATTTCCAAGTGATAAATGAGTTTAAGTTACCACGTACTTTTTGTCGATGAAGTTCCACAAGCTCTCCTTAGTAGTTCTTCGTCTTCAAGTGATAAATGCCGGAAGTCTAAGCTCAACTACACAAACTATGTCCTAGTCTGAGACATCTATAAATAGGATAGAAATCAAGACTTATAGTTTTGATCACTAACATTGACAAACATGCTTGAGATAGCAACGCATGCGAGTTCGACCGAGCAGTACTCTAACACTCATGTAAATACATTGTCATCTCCTTCGCAAAAATCTCAGATATGTATACTAGTCTAGTAGTTGGAAAACTTGATAACAATGTAGACATCTTGGATAGGATGAATGATAGCTCATATTATGGGTCTGACGAGTCTGATTCTTGGTTAGAGAAAGCAGTTGCAAAGTTACTTGAAACTTATTAAACTTCTTCTATAAGAGATTGGTAGTCTTAGGAATGAGATAATCGTAAAAGACTCGCAACTTGATACATTTTCTAAGGAAAACAAACTACTTATAATAAGTAGTAATTCTTCCAATGATGCTAGCTTGTCAACTACAAAGTTTGACGGAGATATTGAAAGAGCATAGAGCGAGTCTTAGGAACAGGAGATGATATTTAATCCAAGTCAAGCTCATCAAATGTGCATTACCGGTGAGTCATAATTGAAAACTGAAAAAGATGTTGTTAGAGCACTGCTCGGTCGAACTCGCAAGCGTTTCTATCTCAAGCTTGTTTTTCAATGTTAGTGATCAAAACTATAAATCTTGATTTTTAGTCTACTTATAGTGATGTCTCGGACTAGGATAGATTGTGTAGTTGAGCATTAGACTTCACGGCGTTCATCAGTTGAAGACGGAGAACTACTAAGGCGAGCTTGTGAAACTTCATCAACTAAAGGTATGTGGAGATTAAAACTCATCTATCACTTGGAAAGTCTATTTCTACTCTATCTCCTACATTGAGACAAAAGTCGTATATGGTTTTCGATTATACACATTTGAAATTTCGAGCTGAGATTAACTCGCTTACATATTTATCGAAATATGTGTTGGTAAGATTTCGCTTCAACCAAGTTCATCTTATATCCTTGATGAAAGTCAAAATATGATCATGTGAAAATCTCCGAGTAACATCTTACATGGTTTGTGTGATACAATCATTTGGTGTAGACTTGGAATTTTTTTATTATGATTATTTCAATAACTTGAAAATTTCTTTGATGATGATAGTGTGTGAAAACGGCTATTGTCATCCTCTAAAAAATTTTCAATGATTTAAATAGAGTTTAGAACTATTGGATTATGAGCATAGTTTTTATTCTTGCATGTATGTGATCCATGACCGGAACTAGAGTATGCATTCCTGTATGCGTACTTGTAGTTGTGAAATTCGGTGTACCAAGTACACATACCGGTACGCATACTTGCGTAAGGTATAAGTCTGGGAATTTATGCTGGGTTTTGGAAGTGTACTAAGGTATGCGTACCCGTTCGCATACTGTCCAACCTAAACTCAGACCGGCTACTTAAGTATGCGTACGCGTTTGCATACTTGAGTGGTTAAAGTTCTAAAATCGGTTTGTTGATGAACTAATACATTTATATATTAAGGAATGCATTCTTTGAAAACCGTGGCTACAATGTTCATGAATTGAATCGAGTGAATCAAACCGATTTTGCTTCAATTGTGTTCTTGTATACTTCTATAAGAATATAGCAATTGAACAAATCTTTAACTAGTTTCATTTGAGTCATTTGAACTAGTTATGGTTAAGATGAATAAGATTGATATGAGAGTGCTCATATAGCTAACGTCGGTTAACTACTGTTGAGCCAACATGGTGTACACGTTTAGGTACGGTTACATAAACCTAAATGAGGGTACATTTTATTTGTGTATAACAAGCTAAGTTCGATATAACGGTTGAAAGATATTAGCCTGAATCTAATCAGGTTTTCATCTAATGGTGAATATTGAATGTTTTGTTACCAAGGTAACTTAGATTGCAAACCCTGATTTGAAAACTATATAAAGGAGAACTCTAGCAACTGGGAAACCTAATCCCCACACCTCATGTGTGATGCTAGTTGTATAAGCTAGAGTCGATTCTCCTTTAACCTTAGGTTTTCACTAGACTCCGTAGGTTGACGACTTTAAGACTTCATTAGGATTGTGAAGCCAGACCCAACTATTTTCTCTGTAGTTGCATGTTCTGATCTTGCTATTTCTATCGTGATTGAGTACTATCTTCTCTAAGATATGCTAGAGATTTAATCTCCGATAGGCAAGATAAAAAGTAGTCACAAACATCTTCGTCTCAGCGTTTGAGATTCCACAATATCTTGTTTCACTACGATGCGATTAAGATTATTGTGAGGTGATTGATAATATTAGGTTATTCTTCGGTAATATAAGTCTGGTTTATCAATATGTTCCTATGCACCTTTATTTATCAAAAGACGGAACAAAACTCGTAGGTATTTCTGTGGGAGACAGATTTATCTATTACAATAGACTTTTCAGTGTGAGACAGACTTGTTTATCAAGTCTTCGACTTTGGGTCGTAGCAACTCTTGGTTGTGGGTGAGATCAGCTAAGGGAATTAAGTGCGTAGTATCCTGCTGGGATCAGAGACGTAAGGAGTGCAACTATTCCTTTAATTAGTGTGAGATTGATTAGGGTTAAACTACAGGCAAGTCCGAAGTTCATTGGTCGTAGCGTCTTAATACAGTGTGGTGTTCAAAGATGGACTAGGTCCCGGGGTTTTTCTGTATTTGCGTTTTTCCTCGTTAACAAAATTCCGGTGTATGTGTTATTTCTTTTCTGCATTATATTTTGTTATATAATTGAAATATCACAGGTTGTGCGTTGAACCGATCAATTAGGAAATCCAACCTTTGGTTGTTGATTGAAATTGATTGATCCTTGAACATTGGTTTGTGGTACCGTTCAAGTTCCTTCTCTTATATTCAATCGGGCTCGCAAATTCTTCTTTGCTGATTTTAGATTGAATTGAGAGATAAAGATATAAAAACTCTTTGATATAATTTTATCTAGATTGAATCTGACTATCTAGTTGATTCTCTTGAAATTATATTGGAGTTTATCTATTCAGATTTCCAAACGAAATATTGGATGTGGTTGTTGTACCCCCTATTTTTCAATTGGTATCAGAGTAGGCAAACACGTTAAAGACCTTATAAGTTTGTGTTTTTTGCGATCTGAATATGGACAGAAGTGTTATCTCCATAAACGTACCACCAGTCTTCGATGATCAAATTACTTGTGGTGGAAAATTGTTATGCATGCCTTTCTTCAAGCGCGTGATTTTCAATCATGGATTTATGTTGTTAATAGCTATAATCCTCCGATTCTTGCAGAAGGTGATGCAACTGTTCCAAAGGATATTGGTGCATATGAACCTGCCGAGATTCTCGCTGCAAAGCAAAATTCTGACGGGTTAAATGCTATCATCCATGCCATTAACCCAAATCTTCAGCACCATGTGACTACGTACACTCTCTCTAAAGATGCTTGGGATATCTTAGAAACCGTATTTGAATGGAATACCTATGAAAAGGAAACTAGGCTGCAAAACCTAAATTCTGATTAGGGAAACCTTCGTATGGAAGATGAAGATTCATTTGATGAGTTTAATCATAAGGTGTCTGAAATTGTTAATGCATCTTTTACGTTGGGTAAGACTATTTCTGAAAAGGACATTGTGATAAAAATTCTCAGATCGATGCCATTTAGATACGATTCTAAGAAGCATGCCATCGTTGAAGGTAATAACCTTGCAACTCTTTCCAGAAATACTCTTGTTAGAAAGTTAAAATTACTTGATCATGATAAAAATATAGTCAGAACGTCTGCGTTCAATGTTGTGACCATTACAAGTGAAGCTTCTAACTTGTCCCTCTGATGAATGTTGTTCAAATCAATCTGATCCTAACAGATCGCTGATTAGATAAAAAGATCAAGGATATTGTGAAGAAAAACTAAAGATTTGAGAGACTTCCTTCTCCCTCTGATGATTCAGTTCAATAAGAAATATTTCAGTGTATCAATGATATACATACTCCTGAAGTATGTTCAGGATTTTCAGCCCTCTCTGCAGAAGTCTCCATTAACTCAAATTCTGGTTCGCAATGTGAGTCTGACACTGATATTTTAGAATTCTTGGATAAATGTGAAGAAGTTCACGAGGAAAATATTCAACTAAAGGTTTTTTTGGAGAAGCTTGAATCACCACTTCAGGTGAAATCTCTTGAGATTGACTGTCTTAATGATGAATTCACCAGAACCTTATCTTTGAAATAAAAAGAGATTAGTTCTCTCAAGTGTGACCTGCAAAGGTTGACAGGAAGCTCCGAAAAAATTTCAGCGATGTTATTTGGTCAAAAAGCTTTTGGAAACACAAAGGCTTTAGGGTTCAAAAATAAGACGGTGAGCAAAATCAACTCATTTGTTCCGGCCGGTTCAGGAACAACTGATTTTGTAAGTTGTGATAAACAGGAGTCGTCTCCACAAAGAAAAAAATCTTCACCATTTTGCTCATTTTGTGGAAGTGCAATTCATGTTCAAAGTAAGTGTTGGAAATTCAAGACGAACAATAAAAGAATGTCCAAACTTCAAAATGACATGCAAAGGATGATTCTGACTCTGGAGAACCAGCAAACATTTGAGTACAAGAAGAGGATGTCTAAAAGAATCATAGGCAGACGAGGTAAGTATGTTTACCCAACAAGCCTTGATATGTCATCTTGTGACAGAAGAAGTGAACATTTTGTTCACTCCATTACTATCTAATCGTAGTAATGTGATGAATCCTTATTGGTGACTTGGAATAAGGATCACATCAAGGTTGCTAAAGTCCTGTAAAATATGTTGGCTAATTCTCATTATTCCATTTATAACTAAAAGTTATTTTGAGCAAGTGAATATTTTGTTGTTAACAAAGAAATATCTCACTACGAACAAATGTTGTCTCTAACAAAGAACACTCTGTGTGGACTGAAAAGAGAACTTAGTGAGTTAACTGATATCTCTAAGATCTGGAGGAATTGAATGATCTCATTATCAATGGGTTTTTCAATAATGAAAAGGAATTCTCAGTAGATGCCATGATAAAGCTCTACAATATCTAGGAAACTTCTTATGAGAATTTATTCTTGTGTTTTTAAGAAGGATAACTAGGGTTTGGAATAGCCATTATTGTGAGTACACATAGCTATTGCCAACATTTTCATCTTGCAATGTTTTTAGATTTATTTGTGTAAATTCTAAAGTTTATTTGGAAGATGATTTTTGCAGTATTAATCTTTATGGTTTTATATATTGCAAATTGTTATGGGATATGTTGTTTACGTCCGTGAACCTTGACTGTTTGTTCAAAAGTTAACTCTATTATATGTCGGTATGAAAGTATTGATAAAAGATAAAATGAACTTTTGACTACAAAAGTTAAGCCTATTATGTCATTATTTGATGGAAGATAGGATGAAGTTTTCTTTACAAAAATTAAGTCTATTATATGTCACTGTGCAAATAGTGATGAAAAGTAGAATGCATCTTTGATTATTCCGCAGTACTGGTCTTTTCCTAATCAACATCTTTGTGTATATATTGTGTTGCTTCGTAAGTTTTTTTATGTTGAGCATGGCCAATTGAATTGATCATTTTCCTTGTGGTTAATTCAATTGTGATTTTTGGATACTGAAAAGACGAGGGTACCCAAATACACCTCAATCTAAAACTTTTCCTACCTATAAGTCCTTTCTCCGAAAGTGATTGTCTATGGACTGAGTCGAGACAATACAACTAATCGGTTCACACTTCGTGTGATCGTCTATGGATACGAGATCGAGACAATGAAACAACGAAGTATGTTTACTTGATAAAAAGGTTCGGACTTAACCACACAATAGGATTCACTTATCAAGTAAATAAGAATTAACATTTTTTTGATTTACTTTAATTATAATAAAACAATTATAATGTGGAAAATAAAAGTAAATGACATAGAAAGATTTTGTTAACGAGGAAACCACAAATGCGGAAAAACCGCGGGACCTAAGTCCAGAATTGAATACTCTCAAGATTAAGCCGCTACACAAAATTACACCAACTTCGTATAGTTGAGACCAAGAAACTAAACCTATAGTTCACCTAGTTCCGTATGTAGTTTGTTGTTACGAAGGATTAGTTTGCTAGAAATTCAAACTTCAGTATTTATAGACTAGGAAGTTTGGACACCAAGGAATTTCCAAAACCGAAACTATTCTCAAGATATTCATTAAAGCGCAAATTCGGTTTCCATAATTCCTGGAAATGCTCTGTCCAAAAATAATGATCGAAATCTCTCGGAAAATCTCTAATTAGTAAATTCACATTACTAATTCTTATTTCCCTACAAAATGAAATTAATAACCTTAATTAAAAGATTATTAACATATTTATGTTTCGATCCTGGGATTCTCTTACCTTAGCTATTAAAAAATAACTTTGAACAATTAAATAATAAACATTCACAGCACGTGTTCAAAGTATGTCGACAACCTAACTTTGTAAGTTCTCTTTCATACTTACAACCTTGAAACCAATTTTCCACAATTCCAAACAAGTTTAGAATTGGTTCACCTGACTTTCAAGATTTATGTGATTGATCAAACAACATTCAATCACAAATCATGGGTTTTAACGGTTCTACCAAAATAAGTTTCAGTGCTACCTCCATGTGAGTACTGTGCATAGCCACACTAGCTTTCCAAAATTCGGTTGACTAGGTACTAGGATCAGTTCCCCACATATATATGGTATCTAACTTGAATGTGTTTCACATGTCCATAGGATCGGTTCCCTTTTTCCTAAAAAAGTGTTGCACATGTCAATAGGATCGGATCCCCTTTCTGCTATAAACCTGTTGCAGCTCATACAAGGATCGGCTCCCCTTTGTGATATACTTCACATCTTACTGGGATAGGTTCCCCTTTTCCTATATTTGGTTAGACATAAAATCACAAACCCGATCATACCATCTCAGGTGATTACTTAACATCAGTTTCGCTAATAAAAGTCATACCAATACATAAGTCAGGCCTTTGTGAATAGTTCTACCAAGAACACAAACAAGTTGTGAGCGGTTATACTCAATCACACATATTGGTTGTTCATAAGATAATCAATGAATAACAAAACCAATAACACCTAAAAATTTCCTTTTCGGTTCACAAACAAGTTCATGAACTTACTTCCTTAGAACACATGTAAACATTGTTCCCTAGGATGAAATCCTCACCTCATACCCATACATAATCATAATAGCATTCAAATGATTATGGTGATGTCTTATCTACAAAGTTTAATGGTTAAGCAATAAACATCGTATTGTATTCCCTAGTACTATGTCTATCTAGAGTTCAAATATGCTTCGCAGTTTTATTTTCAATATGCACGACTTGAAAGATACGTTAGGGAATGAAACAGTTCAAGTCAAATATCACTAACCTCAAGTGGAAGGATGATTGTTGTCGTTGTAGCTCCTTGCTTCTTTACATCTTCAAGTCTTCACAGTACTTGTAATGTCTCATATCCTAATACTTTCAAGCTAACCTATACGAAGTTGACTCTAGTACATAATCAAGCGACTCTTAACATGTGTTTTGATTCACTAAAATATGACAACCAAACTTGACATACCAACGCTTGGTGGGTTCAACCGAGCTATACTCTAACAATCTCCCTCTTTGTCAATTTTAATGAGAAAACTCTTACATCATATGGATAAACAAATTACAAAAATTCATTACACATACGCTTGATTCCCGAATTCAACAACACAGTAAATTGCACACATTCAATCCTCAAAAATATTGTTGTTGACATTATAATAACAAAAAGAAAGAGTATTACCTTTGTTAAACTGCACGTCTTTGTTATACCAATAATATGACATGTTACTCCCCCTTAGTCTGTGCTTTCACTCTTTCGTTTAGATAAACGTTTAAGCAAAAATGTTCTTTTCCTTACCGATACCAATCAATATAAAATCAACGCCAATATCACTTGTTTAGTCCATATGTTTCTCCCCTTTTTTGTCACAAATGACAAAGAAACGAAAAAATAAAGGACAACACGAAAAGAATCTTACAAATATCAAAAATAGACTTGCAACCTATAGAGTTTGGCACGAGAGTTCCACACTGCATGTTCTGATAACCAATATCAAAACCGAAACTACAAGTAGTTTTATTTTGATGTTATCAAGGAAATAATTGTCCGAAACAATTTTTCCACTTTAGTTTAGCAAACCAAAAATCAACTAAGCACCTTAGTTCCTTCGCTAAACTGATTGTACAAAAACAATCGCTTATTCGATAAGACCAAAATAAAGATAACTATATTTTTCTCATCAGGTTATAATTATCCATAAACTTAGACCTTTAAATTTTAAACAAGACAAGTACTAGGTTAGTTAACTAGCATTTTTTGTTAAGGCATTCGATTAGACTTGAATAACTGAAACCTCACTTCGATAAGTCTAACTAAGATCAGAATTAACTTAGTTTCTCTTATCCGGAACCGAATTGGACTAAACAACTCATCCCGTACACCTTTTATTTCGTTAAGCCATAAATAATTCATACAAACCAAATAAATCAACTTGCATAATTATTCACCTCTACTGGAAGCAATTGAAACAACATAGACATTAAAGCACCGGAATTGCACCGAAATTTTGTAATCCTAAACAATTGATACCACACAATAGAGCAAGATAACAATAGTTTTTCTTAACCGGAACCAATTGAATCACACATACATCCATACACACATATTGGAATAAACATCAATTGTACCGAAATTTTGTTAAGAAAAAAAAATAAATATATATGAAATAAACTTAGGCTTTTCTTAAACAGGAAAACGATTAGTTTGCTAGAAATGCAAGCTTCAGTATTTATAGACTAGTAAGTTTGGACACCAAGGAATTTCCAAAACCGAAAATATTCTCAAGATATTCATTAAAGCACAAATTCGGTTTCCATAATTCCTGGAAATGCTCTGTCCAAAAATAATGATCGAAATCTATCGGAAAATCTCTAATTAGTAAATGCACATTACTAATTCTTATTTCCCTACAAAATAAAATTAATAACCTTAATTAAAAGATTCTTAACTTATTTATGTTTCGATCCTGGGATTCTCTTCCCTTAGCTATTAAGGAATAACTTTGAACAATGAAATAATAAACATTCACAACACGTGTTCAAAGTATATCGACATCCTAACTTTGTAAGTTCTCTTTCATACTTACAACCTTGAAACCGATTTGCCACAATTCCAAACAAGTTTAGAATTGGTTCACCTGACTTTCAAGATTTATGTGATTGATCAAATAACATTCAATCACAAATCATGGGTTTTAACGGTTCTACCAAAATAAGTTTCAGTGCTACCTCCATGTGAGTACTGTGCATAGCCACACTAGATTTCCAAAATTCGGTTGACTAGGTACTAGGATCAGTTCCCCACATATATATGGTATCTAACTTGAATGTGTTTCACATGTCCATAGGATCGGTTCCCTTTTTCATAAAAAAGTGTTGCACATGTCAATAGGATCGGATCCCCTTTCTGCTATAAACCTGTTGCACCTCATACAAGGATCGGCTCCCCTTTGTGATATACTGCACATCTTACTGGTATCGGTTCCCCTTTTCCTATATTTGGTTAGACATAAAATCACAAACCCGATCATACCATCTCAGGTGATTACTTAACATCAGTTTCGCTAATAAAAGTCATACCAATACATAAGTCAGGCCTTTGTGAATAGTTCTACCAAGAACACAAACAAGTTGTGAGCGGTTATACTCAATCACACATATTGGTTGTTCATAAGATAATCAATGAATAACAAAACCAATAACACCTAAAAATTTCCTTTTCGGTTCACAAACAAGTTCATGAACTTACTTCCTTAGAACACATGTAAACATTGTTCCCTAGGATGAAATCCTCACCTCATACCCATACATAATCATAATAGCATTCAAATGATTATGGTGATGTCTTATCTACAAAGTTTAATGGTTAAGCAATAAACATAGTATTGTATTCCCTAGTACTATGTCTATCTAGAGTTCAAATATGCTTCGCAGTTTTATTTTCAATATGCACGACTTGAAAGATACGTTAGGGAATGAAACAGTTCAAGTCAAATATCACTAACCTCAAGTGGAAGGATGATTGTTGTCGTTGTAGCTCCTTGCTTCTTTACATCTTCAAGTCTTCACAGTACTTGTAATGTCTCATATCCTAATACTTTCAAGCTAACCTATACGAAGTTGAATCTAATACATAATCAAGCGACTCAACATGAGTTTTGATTCACTAAAATATGACAACCAAACTTGACATACCAACGCTTGGTGGATTCAACCGAGCTATCCTCTAACATATACAAATTCATGTTTCACGTGATTTTCTAATGTCCAAAGAAATACTTCTTTTCTTGTAAAAGTAAGGTCGCTCTTGTTGTTCTTTCGGGAATGACATTTTATGGGGGAGAGTTCTTAATTGAACTTGTGCTTAATTTCCAAATCTTTGTGGGGAGTGCGGCTGTAGAATATTGTAGGGGTTGTCTTGTATCTTTATAAACTCCTTGATGAATGTATTTAGTTTTGTTTATATGATTTCATCAAAACAAGTTGATATGTTGTTCTCTTTTGGTCATGAAGTATCTCTACGGAAATTTCATTAGGATCCCACTAATTTTCGTACCTTTGCCAATTTTTATTGAAAAAAAGGGGGAGAATTAATGTGTAGTTCACACTACAAATACATATGGTTTACGGATCATTATGTAAGGGGGAGTGGTTTTCATGTGAGATGAAGTATTGAATAAGGGGGAGTGATACATATCACCATAGTATTGTTGTCAAAGTTGTGATACAATTGAACTTTGATGATATGTAATAATACTATGACATTGTATAACAATGATTGAGAGCAACTGTTTTCTCATTGTTATTGCTACGGATCTCAACAACCATGATACGGAATTGAACACATTTGGAATCATTGGAGTACTTGGAAGTGACGAAGATTTCGGGTAATGTTGAAGAACCAAGGAGATCAAGCATTTGTATGAGAAGCTACAAAGTTTATTTATTTTGTAATACATATGCACAGTTTTGTCTTTAAAATTGACAAAGGGGGAGATTGTTAGAGCACTGCTTGGTCGAACTCGCAATCGTTGGTATCTCAAGCTTGTTTGTCAATGTTAGTGATCAAATCTATAAGTCTTGATTTCTAGTCTTCTTATTGTGATTTCTTGGACTAGGATAGATTGTGTAGTTGAGCATTAGACTTCACGGCGCTCATCAATTGAGGACGAAGAACTACTAAGGCGATCTTGTTGAACTTCATAAACAAAAGATATGTGGAGACTAAAACTCATATATCACTTGGAAAGTCTATTTCAACTCTATATCCTACATTGAGACAAAAGTCGTATATGGTTTTCGATTATACACATTTAAAATTTCGAGCTGAGATTAACTCGCTTACATATTTCTCGAAATATGTGTCGGTAAGATTTCGCTTCAACCAAGTTCATGTTATATTCTTGACGAAACTCAAAAGATGATCATGTGAAAATCTCTGAGTACCATCTTACATGGTTTGTGTGATACAATCATTTGGTGTAGACTTGGAATTTTTTTATTATGATTATTTCAATAACTTGAAAATTGCTTTGATGCTGATAGTGTGTGAAAACGGCTATTGTCATCCTCTAAGAAATTTTCAATGATTGAAATAGAGTTTAGAACTATTGGATTATTAGCATAGTTTGTATTCATGCATGTATGTGATCCATGACCGGAACTAGAGTATGCATACCTGTACGCGTACTTGTAGTTGTGAAATTCCGTGTACCAAGTACACATACCGGTACGCATACTTGCGTAAGGTATAGGTCCGAGAATTTCTGCTGGGTTTTGGAGGTGTACTAAGGTATGTGTACCTATTCACATAGTGGCGAACCTAAACTCAGACCAGCTACTTAAGTATGCGTTCCCGTTTGCATACTTGAGTGGTTAAAGTTCTAAAATCGGTTTGTTCATGAACTAATACATTTATATATTAAGGAATGCATTCTTTGCAAACCGTGGATATAATGTTCATAAATTAATTCGAGTGAATCAAACCGATTTTGCTTCAATTGTGTTATTGTATACTTCTATGAGAATTTAGAAGTTGAACAACTCTTTAACTAGTTTCATTTGAGTCATTTGAGCTAGTTATGATTAAGATGAATAAGGTTGATATGAGAGTGTTCATATAGCTAACCTCGGTTGACTACTGTTGATAGCCAACATGGTGTACACGTTTAGGTATGGTTACATAAATCTAAATGAGGGTACATTTCATTTTTGTATAGCAAGCTAAGTTCTATCTAACGGTCGAAAGATATTAGCTTGAATCTAATCAGGTTTTCATCTAACGGTGAATATTAAATGATTTGTTACCAAGGTAACTTAGATTGCAAACCCTGATTTGAAAACAATATAAAGGAGAACTCTAGCAACTGGGTAACCTAATCCCCACACCTCCTGTGTGATACTAGTTGTATAATCTAGAGTCGATTCTCCTTTAACCTTAGGTTTTTCACGAAACCCTGTAGGTTAACGACCTGAACACTTCAATGGGATTGTGAATCCAGACCCAACTATTTTCTCTATAGTTGCGTGTTCTTATCTTGCTGTTTTTATCGTGATTGAGTACTATCTTCTCTAAGATTTGCTCGATATTTAATCTCTGATAGGCAATATAATAAGTAGTCACAAACATCTTCGTCTCATCGTTTGTGATTTCACAATATCTTGTTTCGCTACGATATGATTAAGATTATTGTGAGGTGATTGATAATACTAGTCGGTTCTTCGAGAGTATAAGTCTGGTTTATTATTTAGTTCCTGTGCACCTTGATTTATCAAAAGACGGAACAAAACTCGTAGGTATTTTTGTGGGAGACAAATTTATCTATTCCAATAGACTTTTCTGTGTGAGACAGATTTGTTTATCAAGTCTTCGACTTTCGGTCGTAGCAACTCTTAGTTGTGGGTGAGATCAGCTAAGAGAATAAAATGCGTAGTATTCTGCTAGGATCAGAGACGTAAGAGCGCAATTGCACCTTGAATTAGTGTGAGACTTATTATGGTTCAACGACAGTCCAGTCCGAAGTTCATTGGTAGTAGGCTAGTGTCTGTAGCGACTTAATACAATGTGGTGTTCAAAGCTGGACTAGGTCCCAGGGTTTTTCTGCATTTGTGGTTTTCCTCGTTAACAAAATTCCGGTGTCTGTGTTATTTCTTTTCCGCATTATATTTTGTTATATAATTGAAATATCACAGGTTGTGCGTTGAATTGATCAATTAGGAAATCCAACCTTTGGTTGTTGATTGATCCTTGAACATTGGTCTTTGGTACCGTTCAAGTTAATTCTCTTATATTCAATCGGGCTCGCAAATTCCTATTTGTTGATTGCATATTGAATTAAGATATGGAGATATAAAAACTCTTTGATATACTTTTCTCTAGATTGAGTCTGACTATCTAGTTGATTCTCTTGAAAGTATATTGGAGTTTGTCTATTCAGATTTCCAAACAAAATATTGGGTGTGGTTGTTTTACCCCGCTTTTTCAGATGATAATGATGATTTAACTAATCACATCAAGTTCATACGTTCTTTATCTCTTGAAAATAGTGAAGAAGATATAGAATACCACCTCAAGCACATTCGTTCTCTGACTTTTGAAAATAAGAAATTAAAAAAGAGAGTCAAAAGTCGTGAAATATAGATTCTTTTACATGAATCTACTATCATAGATGGACTCGAAATAATCGATCCAGAGCAGTAATAAAACTATGTTAAAAAAACTGCTGAATATGAAAAGCTTGGTCAAGATCTCAAAATTTATGAAAAAAATATTTTTAGTGAATACAATGTCTTGATAACAAAGTAAGTGGTATTCTTTCTCGAGCAGAACTGTTAGATAAAGATCATGATGTTGCTCTTGAAAAAAATAAAAAGTTTGGAAGAAAGAAAGGACTTGAATAAGTCTAATGATAGCTCAACCAAATTAATTTCTACATTAGAAGCAAGCAGAAATTTTCTGTTACACGAGGATTGGGTTATAAAAAAATAGTTGCTCCAAGTTTTTATAAAGAGGTTACAAATTTCAAGGATAGAAATCATATTCAACAATATACTTCAATAACAGTCGTCAAATAAAGACCTTCCACTAATGTTACAGGTACAATATCTTCAACTGATAAAAGAATAAAATTCTTCAATCTCCAAAGAAAGTAATTTCGTGGTGTTGCAATAGTAAGCATCAGATTCCTTATGTTACTAACCAATGTAATTATTGTGGAAATAAATGTCACTTACAAAGGAATTGTAGGATTAAAGAAACAGATGTGAAAATTAATAAGATTCTCAATATTGTATCTTGGATAACGAATGAATTGGAAAAGAAATCGCTCTGAATAATGTTATTTCTCTTAATAACTCAGGTCGTCATTTTCCCCGGTTTAGGAGCGTAAAAGAATTATTATAATGGTAGTTCGTGGTCTGCCTAAAGCTCAAAACTGTCTCATAAAAGACCTGATAATAAAAAGAGAGATAACTTTGTAAATAAAAAGACAATATAACATGTAAAAACGCAGGGGTACCAAGTACACCACCAATTTTTTCGTTCGGCAACCCGAATGGAAAAAACCTAATACAATTGCAAGTAGACCAACTAAATGATCCTTGACAATATGCGTATAGAGTTTATATCTCTACCTCTTCTCAATCTGTATGTATATAGATTCCCTGAACCTAATTGTTAAGAATAGTACTTGGACGATCTTAAAAATCAATATCCAAGATCAATCTAGTTGTATCCAAATAATGCAATATGAATTCTGCCAAGTAATTAAACTTGTTATCTATCTTTAAAGATACGAATTCTATAAGAAACGAGTCTCGTAATCGATCACAATTAGATGGACATATCTATTAAGATTGAATATGTACAACTTGCGTAAATACCATTATAAAGATAAATAATATAATGCGTAAAGGAAAAACACGAGATACAAGAAGTTTGTTAATGAGGAAACCCCAACTGCGTAAAAACCCCGTAACCTCATCCATATTTGAAAACCAAACTATATTAAGACGCTACATACATTAGCATACTATCAGACTTCGCGCTGAAATGTAGTTGAGACCAAATCCACCCTCCTAGTAATACAATTATAGGCGCGCTCCTTACGTCTCTTGAACTTCACAAGGCTCTACGCAGTTGATTCCTTTAGATGACGTCCTTTATATGCTAAGAGTTGCTTCAGCCAAAGTGGAGACTTTTGATACCAATCTTCCTCTAACAGATAAGCCTATTTGATTTCTGTTTAGATCGATAGATCAAGTTATGGAAATCTATTTGCAATTGATAAGCTAGCAAACCTCACAAATTCTGAACTTACGACTCCTGAAGAGCGACCAAGATTCTTAACCACCTCCCAAGAAAAATCTTCAAAAGATCAACTAAGATCAATTATCAGATATCTATCTTGAGGAATCACAAAGTCTGAGACGAAGAGAACTTTGTGATTTCTATCTATTTTTCCTGAAAGAGATTACGAAAACCTCGATAACAGAAAAGCAAGATCAGGATACACGAACTATCAAGGTAAAGATAGTCAATCTGGCTTCACGGATCCCCAAAGCGAAGTCTTTCAGTCGTAGATATAAATATGTTTCTTAGAGGAAATATTGGTCAATAGAGGACAACTCTAGAATCAAGTAGGACACAAAGTGTCAGGGATTAATTTTCCCAGTTGAAAGAATATCTCTATTTATAGTTTTCAAAGACCGAGGGTTGCTTAGAATTGAAGCTAAGATAACTTGAGAATCACACAAATACTTTTATATCTTGAAAATACACCATGGTCCGGTTACGGAACCGCGTACAATGACTGTTTAGTTTGGCAAGTATGCCATAAGAACTAAAAGCAATTTGATGTTCATTTAAACACCTAAGAAATTAATCATGATGCACAAACATAAGTGTTTAAGTGATCAATGAAGTCTTGGAAGTTTTTAAGAGAATTCTATATTTTAAAATAAAATAAGTCTTTGAGCATCTGCTAAAATATGCTGCACAGTTGGTAGAACGGCTCGTGAACCGTAAGGCTTGTTCACGAGTCAGGGTGCTATGGTTCATGAACCGAGTTCGCCAACCCTACTAGACTACCGAACTAAGTTGACCGCGGTTCGTGAATCGGGTTCGCAAATTGCTTGACTATTATACCAACTTCAAAAATTCAGTTCACAACGGTTCGTGAATTGTTCCCAACTGAATTTATGGACCTTCCCTGTATTTATGAAACTCAGATATCTATGGTTTGCGAAATGGTTCGCCAACCTACCATGAGAAGAAATATCAGAAGTTATAAATTTATCTCTTTTGATGTTTGAAAAATTCTCAAGTGATAAAATCATTTGCATGTGCAATTTTCAATTGATCCACAAATTAATTCTCAAACAATAAATTGCTTTGAACTAATATTTTTAAGGACCATTGAGCATCTTTGCAATCATATTTCGAGATTTTAACAAGACAAGCTTGAATTGAAACTTCTTCTTTGTAAATCTACTAGAAGTCATACGACGTAGTCTGAAAATATTGAATAGTAAGATAGTGAGTAAAATAGAATGGTTCGGTCTTCACATACCTGATACAGAAGTTTTCCAAATGTCTTCGTCTATCTTCATTCTTCGAGGGTGATATCTGATACTCAACTACCAAATTCTAACTTAGTCCGAGACATGACTTAGTAAATTAGAAATCAAGATATAGTTTCGATCAAATAACATTGGCAATGATCTTGAGATTAAAAAAAACTTGTGGGTCCAACCGAGCATTTCTCTAACAATCTCCTCCTTTATCAATTTTAGTTTCAAAAGTATTCAATAAATATGGATTCAAAATAAAGAAACTTTTCAGCTCAATCCACTATGCTTGATTTGCTTGGTTTTTCAACACGCGCCTTGAATTCTTCGTACTTCAAGTTTTTATATGGTTCTGCATGTGTTCATTTGGCATCTTCATTGTTGAAGATTCGTAGTGATAACAACTTATGAGAATACTCAAAAAGATCTTTGTTAGTATGAGGTAATCACTCTACTTATTGGTTGTTATACAAAAACATAGTATTGTTACCTTCCTCAAAGTTCAATTACACCACAACTTTGAAGTAATACCACAATGATGTGTTCTCCCCCTAGGTCAATACATACTACTTTTACAAAATAGGTAAAACCTATAGACAATAATCCACTCCCCCTTACATGATACTCTGAAAAGCCATATGTAATATAGTAAGATACTACTTAATAATTCTCTCCATTTTTGTTAAGAAAATTGGCAAAGGTGAAAAATTGGGATCATAATGATTTAAAAAAAAAAAAAGTTTCAAGACTAGAGAACATATATCGACATTTGGTTTAGACGATTTCACCAAGAAAACTCAGTTTGCGTCAAGGAGACGAAAGGTACAAGAATCTACTACAATTCCACATTTACTCTCCCCACAAAGATATTACTATTAAGCTAGTGTTCAAAAGAGCTCTTCCCCATTTGATATCATCCCAGAAAAACAACATGAGGAACCTTAACTATAATCAAAAGAGAAGGATTTTCCTTGCCGTGGCTACGATATGGTCGGGCCACATCGTTTAAGGATGTGGCCCCTCTTCATTTATCTACACGTATCATAATTTGGTTCTAAAACTAAGAAGTCTCCTACTTTTTCTCACAAAAAGTCATAAAAGATTAGTTTCCTAAAAACTTTCCCCCTCTAAATCTCCTGGAAAATAAAAAAGTGAACGGTGTTTAAGATGTGTTGACAAAATAGGATGGGTCACATATTTCTACAATGTGGTCGGGCCACATCGTGGCTGCTCCGCACATACAAATTTACTCGGCAATTATGAACAAAACAAATATCTGTCCCAATATTTTCTCTCTTCTCGGCAGTTACGAACAAATAAGTTAAAAATAACGATTTTAATGTTAGAGGCACTGATATACAAGATTTTCGTGAAAAAAAAATATTCATCGACAAAAACTATTCTCTATACCAGTTACGAACAAGCGAACAATTAGTGCGATATATATGACTCAACATAAGAAGTATAACTTCTCTGGCCAACGTAGAGATTAAAGTTCACCACTTATCCTCTGGTGGTTATGCAATCAAGGAAGTAAGCAGATTCCTAGAGAACATCTTACGGAATCCTGTAGCAGTATATTTACAAGAGTGTAATCATGGAGATACCAATACTGTCATTCTCAAAATAGTTTACTCCTCTTTTGCAAGAGTTAAGAGCTTAACTTATGAAAATATTATGAGATATATGTTCTAAGCATCCTAATATGATAACAAAGAACAATCTCACAAAATAAGAAATACATACGTATATATATATATATATATGTATGTATATATATATATAAGAAATACATAAGAAGTATATATATATATATATAACCCATAAAGATTAGGTATTGCAAGTCATCTTCCAAAATAAAATTTAATTAAATAAACTTTAAACACGTAAGATGATAATATTTGAAATATCTAATGTAACACATAAGAACTATTCTAAAAACTAGTGTTCCTCCTTAAATAATATAAGAACAAAATTCCTATAAGGGGTTAACTAGTAACACGACAAATCAACCCTAAGAGATTGTGCGGATAATTCCTTTTCATTATTGAAGAACCGGTTGATGATTGGATCAATCAAATCTCTTACATCTTCGGATATATCAGTTAGTTCACTAACTTCTGCTTCCAAACCAGATCAAGTTTTTGTTCATAGTGAGATGCCTCTTTCAAGAAGTGATTAACCTTGAACAATAGATAGTTTCACCTAGTCACGAACTCCTACACCTTGGTGACAATAGTTTTAGAGCCAAGGTGAAGGAGTTCGTGACTAGGAGAAACGTAGTTAAAAAATCTCGAAATATGATTTTTAACAACCGTAGGTTTACAAAGAAGAAATTTCGAGTCAAACTTGTCAGTGAGACTAGCGTATTGTCCAAGAGTTGTTTATTATTTTTATAAATGAGAATGATAAAAGGTAAGATTTTAGTTCCCTTCATTGCATACTTAGGTCCTGGAGGAAAGCTACACATAAATTTGTGTTCTAATAAAAGCGTCGTTATATCGAATTAGTCTTAAAAGATGGTTCTACTCATTTCTCCACTTACTGGAATACCATGAACCTAGTCCCTAATGATGATTCTCTCCATATGGTCACAATACCTCAAGCACAACTCCATCTTGGTCTCCTTTTATCAAAGGTTAGGTGATATAAAAATTAATATTGATGCTAACACCAAAAATATTGAGAGTTTTATCTTGGTGAGTATTAATGGTGTTGTCGCTGGATACTTCGAAACAACAACTCCTCTTTGTGATGAATCTCAAGGCTTAGTTCAAGCAGTTCATTTTGCTAAGAAGATTAGGGTGGACAAGTACATCATTTACATTATTGAAGGTGACTCTCAAATTTATCGTAAATTTGATGGACTTTCTTCGCGTGTATCCTCCCTGGAAAATTAGGCATATTATTTCAAATTCAACAGTGTACGTGAACTCATTAGCTGGTAGACTTGCTAGTCGTGTTAGACTCAACCATATCTATCAAACATGGTCACATTTTTCCCTCTTTTGTTCCAGCTATTTTTGCAGTGAGAATGTTATCTTTTAGTTTTTACTGTTATTATTTCGTGTGATGGCCGGGAAAAAAAATAAAAACAAAATTTTCCTTAATCTATACTTTTTCGACATGTTACTCATAAAATCATGTGTAATGAGGAAGAATGGATCAATGGACACACAGAGGCATACTTGTATATCGTTATTTTACCAATACAGTGTGGGCTTCCTAAACCCTAGACTCAAGACCACAATTATTAAACTCGTACGATTCGAGAGTCGAATCATACGTGTGTCAAATTTTTATATTTCGACGCGAAAAGTTGGATATTCCCCAAAACCCTAAAGATTCTACATTATTACACATACGTTTCCTGAGCAGCTGAGCTTGACTAAGGGCATTAACTAGTAAATTTTTGGTACTCATGAAAAGAATAATATCCGGATTCGAATTCCTATTATCTTGCCCTCTACAACATTAGGTCGTGCTATGATTCAAGATTCTTACACAACGAAAACGAGTCATATTATGATGCATGTTTTCACAACCTTGCCATGGACGCTCGAAAGTTTCGGCAACAGCATCGAGTCACATGTTATCCTTGGAAATTTATCTTCCATGCTGGTAGATATCCTCCACAAATCGCCAATCGACGTTGTGGGAACACGAACCACGTGCGTGTCCGAACGCTCACAATCAATCTTTAACATCTAAGGGGATTATGATGATGGTACCCTGGTGTTGATTCATTGGCTCAAAACCTTCGGGTTTATCATGGCCTCCTCCAACCACTCCAGGCGTGGCGTTTGTGCATGGGATATAAGTATTAAGGAAAACAAAACATATAAGCAAACACGTGCGGAGCTAAATGAATGTAAAGTGCTGAAATGTAAATAAGACCAAGGTTTACGTGGTTCAGCACTAAGGCCTACATCCACGGGATTTGTTGTTCTACTATGTTCTTCACGGTTACACGAATAGTTGAATGATTTTTGGGGTTTACATGTTTCTCTCCTCTCAGGGATTAACTTACCTTTGCTATTTCTCTCTCTCTCTCCTTCCCTTCCTGATGTTTTCGATCCCCCTTCCTCTTGGTGGAGATTGGGTATTTATAAGGTTAGAACGTGGGACCCATCTCTGAAGACCGTTGGAACCTTATCTTCTTGTGTCCTTGTGTCCATCGCGCGGAGGTCTGCGTTTCCCCTTGATCCCGCAGAGGCATCCTCGCTCGTTCCACAGGTTGGTCGACACGTACACTGCTCGGAGTGTTTAATGTGGGTAGTTGAGGGGTCTGCTCGTGTCAGACAAGTGTCTTCTGCCCTGTCAGTCGTGTCAGCTAACTTTCTCTCCACCGTTGATCTTGGCTTCTCTTTTGGGGATGAGATAAAGTAACTCCTCGGGGTTTATTTGGTGTTTCGTGACCCATCTGTTTGATGTTTTTGGCCTGCATGCTTTCCACGTACCTCTTATATACACGTGTCTGATAGTGAGATATATGTGTACACAATTTGCCCCTTTTCTTCGGGCTTGAATGACTAATGGGTGCCTTGAAGAAAAACTATCGTCGCATATTCTTCTCACTCCTAATAACTTCTCCTAGATACTTGGGCACGTCTTTTATTCGTGCATTAACTGCTTATGTAACGGGCACGTTTCCCATTCCTCCCTTAATTTCCTTCTCTTTCTTTCGGGTATTTTAAGGATAGAAAGAAAATTTAATTTCATTCTTCCTAAACACTCTCTCAGTTTTCATTCTTCCTTTAAATTTTCTGTCTGTCTTCATTGAACCTGGACCTTAAATTCTCTGTCAGTCTTCATTGCACTTGTGATCTTAAATTTTCTGTCAGTCTTCATTGCACCTGTGATCTTAAATTCTCTCCACCTTAGCATTAACCACGCCCGCTTCTCCTGTTTGTTTCTTCTACTGCCTGTTTTTGCCGGTAAGTTTTCCTTTTCTTTATTTCCACCGTTTTATGCTGTGTTTGACTTGTGAATTTTCTGCTACTGTTGTTCCTTGTTTGTGATGAAGAACTTTCTGATGCTTGCATACTAGTTTGCCCCTGTTCTTCTTAAATTAAGGAAGCCATTACTTCGAGGGTGAAATATTGAGCATGTATATACTTTTAGGGTTGCTACGTTATCGTGGTTGTATTGCTATGGATGTGTTTTTTGATTTTGGTGATTTTTTTTTTTTTTTTTGTGTGTAACTTGTTCTTGATTTTATTCTTTCCGCAGCCATGTCTGACCGTCCGCGGCCTACTTATCAGACTCCTGATTCTGGGTTATCGAGATCTCCTCCGCGTCGAGAGTCTCAAGATGATGTTCGTCGGAGTCGAGTTTCTTCTGGAGCGAAAGCCTCGTCCTCTAGGGAAGAGATTCCTCCGATAATTCCGTCTGGTTCGAAGAGTCTTTGATCGCTCAATGGCTCGTCCTCGTGATGATACTAGGAGTACGCAGGCTCCGCCCCGCGCTGTTGCTTTTGACATTCCTCCTCTACGTTCGTTAGTGCCCGAGCATCATCTACGGTCTTCTCCAACTTTTAAAGGGAAGAATACGAAAGCGTAGCTCCTAGGGTTGAATCTTCAAAGAATCCCCCCGTGAAGAGAAAAGCTTCGGAAGCGTTCGTTAGTTCATCCGGCCCCGCCGAGGAGGATGAGGCTGCTCCCTTGATACGCAGTGTCTCTGTTAGCAGGAAAAAAGTAACCTTCAAGCATATCGATCTTGAAATATTCAAGGAAAAGCATGAGCTTCAAGCCTTCGGGGTTCGTTTCTATGCCCCTGAGGATGATATTACGTATGAGCTTATCTCCAAGTACGAATTCGATGAATTTCATTTGTTAACGACGGTTGGGGCATTCGAGGCTGGTCTGATGCTGCCGTTGTACAAATCGGTGATTCCTTCTACTACGACGTGCTCGCTAGTCGTGAGGGTTCTTCCACCAATACTCATAGCCGTTCCGTATCCCAACTATCGGGAATTATCTCCGCGCCCTGAAGGAATGCTATCTGCGGAGTAAGGGGGAAACGTCGATGACTTGTACGTCCCCAATCCCATGGAGAAGGAATGGTATACTCCTGAGAATTTCAATAACTCCTTCGGTGATTACGTCAATAGTAGGAATCGCAAGCCGTGGAGTGTCAGCCTTCGGAATCTCCCTGCTCCTCGAGGCGAGATTCGTCTGTTAAATGAGGTCAGCGATGCCAAGCTGAAGTATGTTCCTGGCACGGAGGCGTCCAGTCGTCGGAAACTCTTCCCCGCGCGAGAGAGGATCAAGCGCGATCATGACTACGAGTGGCACGCCACCGTTATCGAGATAGTTGGTCCGTGGGCTTACGGTTGGATTCCTGGTCCCCGCGGTTGGCGGCCTACCGAGAATAGTAAGCCGCGCGAATCTCCTCCTGTTCGCTATGGAGATTTCTGCCCCTGGCGTCTGAACTTTGCGGGCATGAATTTTCCTTATGCCCTGGACGTCGTAGAGGGAGACGAGGAGGATGGTTCCGGTGCTATACTCCCACCGAAGAATATCTCAGCTGCTCAGGTACGCAGATTCTAGCTGCGCTTCTTTTTAGAACTTCCATCAGACGGGAAAATAATTCTTTTTGTGGTGTTGGTTTCAGGTATTGAAGAAGAAAAAGATTAGGCCGAAGCAGTCTTCTACTACGGTGATGGGCGAGGTTGAGGCCCAAGAAGAAGTTACTAGTCCAGTGAACGAAGAGTTTGCTGAGGACGAGATTACAGATGGGGAGGAACGTACTGGTACCTCCCCTATCAATGTCGAAGAAGAGGTCTTCGCTGGTCACGCTGGTGATGAAGGAAGGAACAAAGTGTGGTGGCTGATGACGTTGTCATCGGGGATGTTTCCGTCCCTGCTGGTGATGTCGCGGATACCCTTCCCACTTCTCAAGAATTTTCTTTTGATCGGATGTATTCCACGGGGGAGTTCTTTGACGAAGCCCTCGATTTTCCCGAGGACTTCTCTTTACTTTCCCCAATGATGATTGGGATGTTCTTGGTGGTGATGGTAATGGGGATGCTACTGTAGAAGATGTTGGTGCGGAGGAGCCTGTGTGCATGTAGGCGCGGAGGAGCATGCCAACGGCGCTGAGGGGGTCGAGTCAGAGAAAGGAAAATCTGTCGTTGACGCGCCCGCCGATAGTCTTCCCCAGTCGCCGACGTCTGAGGGTGAGGACGCCATCATGGATTGGTTTAAGGAAAGAATCTTCTGTTTGTCTCTCATCCCGCTCCTGTTGTTGCTGGGGAAAAGGAATCAACCGCGTATACCCGTCGCATGATGGAGATGTCTTCTAAGGCGCAGGTGTCTGAAGCCTGGGGAAAAAGGTTGACTGTTCCCGAAGCTACCCTCGTGCCGGAGCCTCCTACTTCCGTTGCCGATATGATGGCTATCGCCGACGGGTATCAATATGGCTTTCCGCAGCAGCGTGTGCTGGAGGTAAATTTTCGTACATACTTCTACGTGACGATCAGACGCTTCGGTGAAATAATGTTTTGTCATCTTGATGTGTAGATGATGAGGAGCGAGCATTGTAACCACGTGCTGTATCAGTTCTTCAAAGCGAAATCTCTGAAGCTCGAGGCTAAGCTTCGTCACCGAGAAAAGGAATTATCTGCGGCTGAGGTGGAAATAGAAGAGCTGAAGAAAAGCCTTAAGGAGAAAGAAAAGCTGGGTGAAGCAGAGGCTGATCTTCGTTCAGAACTTGTTGCAGTGCGCGCTGAGTTAGAGCAAACTCGTAGCCAAGTTTCCACTTTCACAGGTTTGGTTCTTTTCCCTCGCCGTATGTCGTCATTCTTTTATCTCTTAGTTGTTCTGTCTGAGTCTCCCCACCCTATCTCCAGTGGGTGGCGTCCCCGAGCTGATATGGCTTCGAAACGAAAGAGCTCGGCAAAAATCTCGTATTAGAGATTTGGTTGAGAAATTAAGAGTGAAGCTAAGAAATGGGATGCTCGGGCTGAGGTATGGCGCGCGCGGCATGTTCAGATGGTCGACATGCAAAATCTGTACAACCATGATCGTGCTTTATTTAATGGCACACTGCTGTGGACCCGTGATAATCTGCGGGAAGCCCGTGAGCGTACTTCCTTGTTGGAATCTAGGATTCAGCTTGGAAGAATTACAGACGGCTCGATCCATTCCTCTTTCAGGGGTCCAGGATAATATGCTCTGTCTTGCCAGAGAAAGAGATGATGCTCGTGCTGAAGTCTACGCTCTCAGCAATGCTCTTTCCGCGTCTCGTGCCGATAGCTCGTCATGCTGAGTCTGAGAGGAATCTTGAAGTGTGCATGTACAGACTCAGCAAAGGGGTCTCAGAGATAAATAAAGAGGTCGACCACCTTCGTCATATGGACTCGATGAAGCAGGTAGAATTAGATGCCTGTCAATTTACTCTCACCAACCTTCAACTAGACTATAAGAAATTATCCGCGGAATATGATCATCTTGATGAAGCGCGAGATGCGGTTGTTAATGAGTATGAAGAGGCTTCGGCTTGTGTCGAAGGTATAATCCCATTTCATCGAGTGTGACTTGTTTTTTTTCTACGCTAACTCCGTGGTGTTGTCTTTTTCAGAGCTCGAGGGACGCCTTCGCGTCACAAATGAAAAACTTGAAAAGGCTCAATCTTCCTTAGCGCAGCAGGAAGAACAGACCAATCACTTCAAGAATTTAGCAGCAACCCGCGAGGAGGCCGTTGGTGCTGCTTCTAGAGAAGTGAATCGGCTATCTTCGTTATTATCCCAAGCCCAACAGCGGACAACAGTTATTAAACACAAGGCTCGTTGTCAATTGGCTGAGGAGACGAACAAGATGCTGGAGAGGATAGAACTTGGCCTAAGGAATGAACATGGTCTCGTGAAGAACTATCCTCGTCGTCCCGTTCCTTCTGCATTGCCCAGCTCCTCGGGCCCCTCTTCTGGTGGGAGCGTCCCATCAAGTCTTCGGAATAATCCTGCCGATGGGGCCGCCACTAGGTAGAGATCGCAGCGTTTTGTAGGTCCGCGGCATCATTATACTTTTTGTAATCATGTAACAAGGATATTTTTTGCTGATGATCCTGTAAAAGGAATATTTTTTGATTGTGTATCCTTGACTTTGGCCTTTCACTTCTTGTAATCACCCTTTATGAAATGAATCCTCTTCTTGATATACCTACAATGGTTTTGTTTTTATTTTAAGTTTGTGAAAAATCAAAACAAAAGTTTTAAGTGTTTTTGAGTGCGATACTGAAGGAAGGTACCTTCGTGATCGTCTTGAGACCTGTCACCCCGCTGGCGAATCCTGGGCCAGAGGATTCCCAGACGGTGGGGGCCGGGGCAACGTTCTAGGATATGGGATTAAAATATTTACGCACCCATTCCGTCGACCCGTTGCCTTAAGATTGGTTGGGTATCTCTTTCTGCTGGGTGCCTTCCCCCTGGTCCTACACTTATGGACACTGATGGGGGAGCCCTGAGAGATTGTAGATTAACTACTTTCCCCAATATTGTAGGTAGATTCCACTGACTTGATAATTTGAAAGCTTGTTTGATTGATAAGTTGAGGTCTGCAATTCCTCTTCCAGAGATAGAAACATGTGGAGCGGTCAGGCTTTCTTCTTCTGGTACACTCCAAGCAGATTCAAATCTGCGTTGCTTCTATGGGAAGTATGGTTTGAGCCATTTAGCATTCCAAGGATGCCGGAGGACCTCGCCTTTTAGATTACGAAGGTAGTAGGAACCGTTACCCGCAATGTCGTGGATCATAAAGGTCCTCCCCATGTAGGTGCTAACTTTCCCCATTTCTTTTCTTGCTGATACCGTGGGATTGTTCTCAACACATACTGTCCCTCTACAAAATTCCGTAGCTTTACCTTTTTGTTGTACTCCCTTGCTAGTCTTCGTTGATAATTTTCCATCTTTTGCAATGCTACTTCCCTTCTTCCTTCCAAGTCGTCCAACCTTTCTAACATCATATCTGTTGTGAGGTTTTTCTCCCAAGCTTCGGTCTTCGTGGTTGGCATGAGGATTTCCGTAGGTATGACTGCTTCAGCTCCATAAGTTAGAAGAAACGGGGATTCCCCGGTAGCGGATCTTCGTGTTGTCCTGTATGCCCATAAGACATTGTGCAGTTGTTCGCACCATCTTCCCTTATGCTCGTCTAATTTTTTTTGAGTATAAGGGCGAGGGTCTTGTTGGTAGCTTCCGCTTGTCCGTTGCTTTGAGGGTATAAGGGGGTGGACTTGTTCTTTCTTATTTTGAAGTGTCGAAGAGCATGTCTATATTTTTTCCCTGTAATTGCTTGCCGTTATCAGATACAATTTCAGCAGGTATACCAAATCTGCAAATGATGTTCTGGAATATGAAAGTGAACACATCCGCGTCTCTGATCCTGGCCAAGGCCTTAGCCTCCACCCATTTACTGAAGTAGTCCGTGGCTACTATCAAAAATCGTCTCTTCCCTGATCCTTCGATGAAAGGCCCGACGATGTCTACGCCCCATTTTGCAAATGGCCACGGGCTATCGACAGAGTTTAACATTGTTGCCGGCGCGTGGATTTTTCGCGAAGCGCTGACATTCTTCACATCGTCGGGACATCCTCGCAGCATCTTGTATCATGTCGGCCAGTAATATCCTTGCGTTTTTGCTTGTCAGCTAGTGATCTCATGCCGCTATGATTCCCCGCGTCACCATTGGATATCATTTAGAATTCGATGCCCCTCTTTCCGGGACAAGCAGCGTAGTAATGGTCCAAGGAAGGATTTCTATACAGGACCCCCTCCCGAAGATCATATCTTCCCACTTTGGAGAGCATCTTCCTAGCTTGTTTCCGATCCGCAGGTAAGCTTCCTTTTTCGAGAAAGGCATGTATTGTCACCCTCCAGTCATCTTCGTTGCTGAAGTCTTCGTCTTGATTTGCTCTTGACAGGATGTCTCTTCATCAAAGTCATTATGGATGTCTTCTCCTACCTGGTCTTCGATATTTTCTTCCATCATCTTGATTGGTAGCGAAGGAGAATTGAGATGCAATCGAAGGCTCGTATACCCTTGCTATTTTAATACCTTCGGCATTTTTATCCCTCAGCATGGATGATATATATGCTAGGGCATCCGCGTGCCTGAGGTCCCTTCTGCATAAGTGCCGGAACTTAATGTTCGGGATTTGTGATGCCAATGTTTGGACCAAGGCCATGTAAGCTGAAAGGTGTCATCGTACACATTATACTCGAGCCCTATTTGCCGTATGACAAGCTGCGAATCACTTGTCAGCCTTACATCGGTTACCCCCATCTCTATTATTATACGTAGGGCATGTACGACAGCTTCGTATTCAACAATGTTATTGGTATGCTCTTTGAATTCCAATCTAAGTGCCTGTATAATCCTTTCTCCAGTTGGGGTGATAATGACAATACCTATTCCTGCTCCTTCCTTATTTTTAGATCCGTCGACAAAGACTTCCCATTGTCTATGACTCGCAGGTTCGAGGATATCCATTGGATCCTTGATTTCTTCCTCGGCTTCTGGTATTCCCTTAATCTCTTCGTCGTTGTCTAGGGGGAGGTCTGCTAAGAAATCTGCCAGCACTTGGGACTTCTGAGAATGTTGAATTTCATGAATGATGTTGAATTGGTCCAGATGGGTGTTCCATTTGGCTATTCGGCCCACTTTTCCCGTGCTTTTGAGGACTGCTTCCAATGGTGCTTTGCATGGTACCCTGACGAGGTGAGTTAGGAAGTAGGTTCTCAGTTTTTGGGTAGCCCATACCAGTGCGAGGATGAGTTGTTCAATCTTAGTATAATTTCTTTCCGCGGAATTGAGTGTCTTGCTGACGTAATAGATAGGCTGTTCTACCTTTGTATTGGTTTTGACTAATACCGCGCTGACTGCGTCCTGTTGCTGCTATGTACAGTGCCAAAACTTCATCAGGGTCTGGCTTCTGCAGGATGGGATTGAAGCTAGATGTTCTTTGATTTTTTGGAATGCTTCCTCGCATTCAGCGGTCCATTCGAACCTGCTCCCTTTTTTAAGAATATTGAAGAAATGTTTGCATTTGTCCGAAGACCGTGCAATAAATCTGCCCAACGCTGCTATGGACCCATTGAGCTTCTGCACTTCCTTCAGATTCTTTGGGACGGCATCTCTACTATGGCTTGAATCTTAGCTGGGTCTACCTCGATGCCCCTTTTCGTCACCAGATACCCGAGGAACTTCCCCGAGGTGACACCGAAAGTACATTTCTCCGGATTCACTTTCATGTGATGCTGTCTCATTGCTTCGAAGATATTCCTCAGGTCCTGGTGGTGATTTTTACGCAGCTTGCTTTTGACGAGCATGTCGTCCACGTAGACTTCTAGGGTTCCTCCAATCCATGGCTTGAAGATAGCATCGACCATCCTTTGGTATGTTGCCCCTGCGTTTCGGAGCCCGAAAGGCATTCTGGTATAGCAATAAAGGCCATGTGGGGTATAGAACGCTGTGTGTGGCTGATCTTCTTCTGCCAGGGCTACTTGGTTGTAACCAGAATATCCGTCCATGAATGACAGCTCTTCGTACCCTTCAACTGCTTCAACCAGTTGATCTATGCTCGGCAGGGGATAGCTGTCCTTTGGACATGCCTTGTTGAGATTAGTAAAGTCGATGCATATTCTAACCCCTCCATTTTTCTTAGGAACAATGACCATGTTGGAGATCCAGGTAGGGTACTTGACTTCCTTGATAAATCCTGCATCTAGTAGCTTCCGAAGTTCTGTTTCTACCGCCTCATGATATTCTGGAGCCACTTTTCGTATTTTCTGCCTGAACGGGGGCGTGCCCGGTTTGATGCGTAGTTCATGTTGGATTACTTTTGGGTCAATCCCCGGCATATCTCCTAACTTCCAGGCGAACACATCCGCATATTCCTTAAGTAATTTGGTTAAGGAATGTTCTTTCCTTCGTCCATGATGGTCCCAATTTTGACCATCTTCGGGTCTTCTTCCGTTCCTATGTTGATTTCCTTTACGGGTTCTACTGGTGTGAACACAGGCTTCGGGTTTCCGAGGACTGGGGCGCTCTTTAATTGCTATTTAGCGTGTTTCTGCTCTTCGCTGGTTGTTGAGGTACTTGTTTCCGAGCCTTGGACATTACCATCTTTCGTCAAGCCTTTTCCTGTAGTTTCCTTAAGGAATAGGTCTACGGCTTCTCTTTCGCGGTTTCTTGATTTCTTACTCTTCGGATTTTTCGCTGCTCTTCGCTCATTGTTGATATGATCCTGAGTGGCCTGGCATTCTCGCGTAGCGATTCGATCTCCCTTGATCTCCATTATTCCCTCAGGTGTTGGAAATCTGAGGTATTGGTGGTATGTTGCCGCAACTCCTTTGAGCTTGTGTACCCATTGTCGTCCAATAATGGCGTTGTAGGGGGAAGGGGTGTCCACCACACTGAATCGGGTATCCAGTTTCATGGGCCCTGCGTTAACCTGTAACACGATGTCTCCCAAGGGCTTCGTGGCTGCTCCATTGAATCCGTAGATGGTGTGATAAGAGGTCATCAACTGTTCATCATGGAGCTTCATCCGTTTGAATGCATCATAGAATAGGACATTTACAGAGCTTCCCCCGTCTATGAGGATCTTTTTGAGGTTACATCCAGCTACTGGTAATGTTAGGACCAAGGGATCGTTATGGTCTTCCATATCTTCTTCGATATCCTCGGCATCGAAGATGATAGGAGATTCCATCCATTCTTCGTGTTCGTCCACCGCTATCCCATCGACCTTATATAACTCGCAGCGGTCTTCGAATTGCTTCCGTAACCTTTTTCCAATCTGCGCTGTGAGTGAGGGTCCTGTGGCTTCGGAACACGAGATGGTGTTGATTGTTCGGTTTTCTTCCGGAAGTTGGACTGGTTTGGTTCGTTTGGATCTGTCCTCGGTAACCTTTCGTATGTAATGTTTGAGCTCTCCCGCATCAATTAATTTTTGGATCATTATTTTAAGGTTCTTGCATTTTTCGGTCTGGTGTCCGTTGAAACAGTGATACTCACAGTAATCTTTAGACTTCTCGGATCTCGGGGGCTGCTTTCCCTTAGACCATGGCCACTCTAAGTTTTCCCTCCCTTTGATCTCTCGTAGGATACGAGCATAGCTAGCGTTGAGTTTCGTGTAAACTTGATCTTCGAATTTTCGGTCGCCTGTCTTCGTTCATCCCTCCGTTCCTTCCTATCTTCGTGAGGTCTCTCATCTGAGCAACCCCTTTTGGCCCCATTGGTTTGTTCCGCTGAATTGGTGCGGTGAGACCTCTGCGGATATGCCCTCGGGTTTTCCCGTTGAATTTCTTCAAGTCGAGCGTGCTTCTCGATAATTATTCGGAGATCTCCTTCTGTCTTGGGCACGCTCCCGTGAATTTCAACAAATAGGGGACTCATTCGGTCTAAGCCCCATTTATAGCAGTTGATGCTTACCACTGGGTCCACGCTCCCTATGGCTTGGCAGATCTTATGCCATCTGTTTGTGTACTCCCTCGTGGTTTCCTTGTAGCCAATTGCTAGTGAAAAGAGCTTATCCATCCCGGTGTTTACAGTCTTGTTGTACATGTATGTTCTTAAGAATTTCTCTGCGAGTTGGTCATATGAGTGGATGGAGTTTGGTGGCAGATTATCAAACCATGATAACGCCGATCCCTTCAAGCTTGACGGGAAGTATCTACATAGTACGGCGTCGTTCTGACCCCATCTAGCTAAGACACGGTTGTAGTACCGAACATGTGCAGCAGGGTCGCTGGATCCATCATAGCATTCGAACGTCGGGACAGGGCATTTCAGTGGAATAGGGGTGTTGGCCAAGCGATGCGTTAGGGGCGTGGAGTTAGCTTCTCTCATGACCTCCTCTAACCTTCCCCCACCTTGTTTATTTTTTAATTGCCTGATCTCTGCCATCATCTCATCTCGTAGTTCCTCCATTGCGCGTTGGTGCTCTAAATTCTTCAGCTCATCACCGTCTGACTCTCCATCGTCATAATCCGGGTCGGATACGCTACGTCTCCTTGTCACGTCTTCATTAGCCGCTAGGACGACTCTACAGTCTTGGTTTGGCTCTGGTGCTTTGGAGCTTGCTTCATCAAGTTGTTGGCTGGTCTTCATGCTTAGAGCAATCCGCTCCTTTAAATCTTGATTTTCTCTGGCCAACAGAGCTACAGCTTCTGCGTAAACCTGCTGGTTCTTCCTCAGTTCCTCAAGCTCAGCCATTAGTCGGTGTGATTGGTTGGACCCCTGATTGGGAGTCCCAGCGCGTGCCGCTACAGCCGTGGTGCCGCCCTCCTCCATGGTCTGTAGTAAAGGTGGCAGGGGTTCAGCTTCGGTTGCTGGTGTTTCCAAATTGGAGTGAGCGCCCCTCTGCGGTGCCAGGGCCGCCGGTATGGTTTGATTCTGATTATTTGTTAGCGGCATTCCAAAGGTTAGCAGGTGCGCGGGTTTGAATGTTCTGGATTCATCCACCCTTTCTCTTGGTTGATTAAGTTGACGCATGGCGAAGGTATTGCTAGCCTCCGCAGCCTTCGGAACTACCGCAGCCTCCCCGTACTTTATCGTTGCTGCTCTGAGAGCCGCCGCTGCAACTGAATTAGCGTTCATGGGTGAAGTGATTTCTGCAGTATCTCGCCTTCGATTGGTCACTTTAGCTTTATCTCCTTTCTGCTTGCTTCGGGTGATGATCGGGGTTGTCCTGGGCGTTTCTTTTGACAAAGCTTTGGATTTTCCTGCTTCCTGCGTCTTTTCCATCACGTGCCCTTTTGTTGATACTGAAATCTCGCGTAAACTTGCCTTCTTTACTCACAACACGTTCTCTCTGCATAAGTTATTTCAAACAACAGAAACGGGAATATCCGCGTGAAGCGGGTTAGTTGGCGAAATACAATTTTTCAAGAGGGAATTAATACCCGCAGGCTATAAACTACGGGTTAGAGTTTTATTAAAAGCGATCCTTAGTATAAAAACTACGAAAATTGTAAATCCGATGGATTAGAACAATAACCCGCTTAGAACAATAACTCTTATCGAAGACCAAAGGTGGGTTTTTGAACATAATACAGTTGACGAATGATCTATACGGTCCGAGTTGATAAAATCAGAGCAATCATATGCCAAATTAAAACGAAATCACAGGACAAGATAAATCTTTTACCGGGACGAAGTCCCTGTTTCTAGCGCCAAATTGTGGCTCACGAACCACGTGCGTGTCCGAACGCTCACAATCAATCTTTAACATCTAAGGGGATTATGATGATGGTACCCTGGTGTTGATTCATTGGCTCAAAACCTTCGGGTTTATCATGGCCTCCTCCAACCACTCCAGGCGTGGCGTTTGTGCATGGGATATAAGTATTAAGGAAAACAAAACATATAAGCAAACACGTGCGGAGCTAAATGAATGTAAAGTGCTGAAATGTAAATAAGATCAAGGTTTACGTGGTTCAGCACTAAGGCCTACATCCACGGGATTTGTTGTTCTACTATGTTCTTCAAGGTTACACGAATAGTTGAATGATTTTTGGGGTTTACATGTTTCTCTCCTCTCAGGGATTAACTTACCTTTGCTATTTCTCTCTCTCTCTCTCCTTCCCTTCCTGATGTTTTCGATCCCCCTTCCTCTTTGTGGAGATTGGGTATTTATAAGGTTAGAACGTGGGACCCATCTCTGAAGACCGTTGGAACCTTATCTTCTTGTGTCCTTGCGTCCATCGCGCGGAGGTCTGCGTTTCCCCCTTGATCCCGCAGAGGCATCCTCGCTCGTTCCACAGGTTGGTCGACACGTACACTGCTCGGAGTGTTTAATGTGGGTAGTTGAGGGGTCTGCTCGTGTCAGACAAGTGTCTTATGCCCCTGTCAGTCCGTGTCAGCTAACTTTCTCTCCACCGTTGATCTTGGCTTCTCTTTTGGGGATGAGATAAAGTAACTCCTCGGGGTTTATTTGGTGTTTCGTGACCCATCATGTTTTGATGTTTTTGGCCTGCATGCTTTCCACGTACCTCTTTATATACACGTGTCTGATAGTGAGATATATGTGTACACAGACGTGGCCAGAGCAACCTAAGGGAGCAATTATTATCGATATATCAGCTTCGGCCCTTCAAGGGATTCACCGTACGATGAGTACATTTGTATCACCACCACCATTCACGTGGGGAGGAAAACGAGCACCAGCCACCAGCTGACCACTAATGGAAGCAGCAGAAAATAGAACCCTAAAATAGACCGGTCGGTCCTAGCTGTATAAGCACAAAAACTTCAGTCATAGCTGTATAAGCACCCAAAAATCAAGGACCCCTCCACTGTGAACCTACATAGAAAGGACCAGCACAACAGATTGTCTTCAAATTCCAAGACTTTTACTTGATATGTGGAGCCATTGTAGGTCCAATTTTTCCTTGGCCAATTTCGTTCCAAGTTGCCCAAATGAAAAGAACAAGACAATCCACAATAATATCTTTTGTTTTCGTGTTCTCTTTAAGTTAATCATTTTTTTTCCTTATAGACGTGTGGATTAATTTGCATGTGCTCATGGCTCTACCTTGCCAACCACTAACATAATTTCAATGTCGAAGCATTATTGTGATATTTCCTTTTGATAGTTATGTATCATCATCGAATTTGTTCCTGGATAACTGTAGATATATTTTAATATCTTTGATTTATGCATGCTCTGTGTTAGCATTCAGCGACAAGCAATAAAATGAAAACGTGCTTGGAATTAAAATCGGCAAAATGGTTATTCGACCGCGAAACATACATGATAAATTGCTTGCCTAACTACACGCCCAAAATTTGTCAGGTTCGGCATTTATCCTCTCCGTGCATAGTAAGAACGACGGGCCATTGAAGCACTAAAGACCATAACAACAAAACAACCTTCAAGATTGCATGAAACTACAAGAAAAACCATGCCGGTAACACAGTGATAAAATCACTAGATCCGTGTTTTAAATTTAATTCCTCTCAACGATGATAGCTGATCCTGGTAGCTTAGTAGGAAATGCTTCTTTATCCACCAATATTATACACTACAGTCCACTACGAATGTGTATGTACACCACCTAAATCGGAGATATTGGAACGGTCAATCCGGTGAATGATGTCATTTTTGCCAGATCCGGGCGTGTAAGAACCCTAGTCTGCAGGTGGCAATAACTTGAAATGAAATGAAAAAGTGTGGAAAAAATTTCATATTTTATGGGAGCTTAATTTATACACACTGTGAATGGCGGTCCCATTGATCACAACAACACGTCAACAGCACATGTAATGTTTCATTTTCCGAACATCAAAAGGCCCAGATAATTAAATTACGTAACCCAAATAATCAAAAATCCCCCAACAAACGCTAGGTGTTACAGTCATTAAAAAATACTGTAGTCTTATTAAGTAGGCCAACTTTGTCATCTAAATCACAGACAAGCAACCTGTAGTTCACCTGTATATTGTCCCCACCTTGTCCCCCACTTCTCATACTCCTCTTCTTATAAAACCTTGTGGTATTCCAATCCTAACTTCAAACTCAAATCACATTCATCTTCACTACTCAAGAAGAGCTTCAAAAGTAAAACTTAGCAAAAAAACCAAATCTCAATTAAGCAAACAAGAATCATATTTTAGAAGAAAATGGCAGCAAAACAAGGGTTAGGCTTTGAGATCACAGAACTGAGGTTGGGTCTTCCCGGAGCTTCTTCTCCAGTGGAGATCAAGAACAAAAAAAGGGTATTTACTGATATCAATGAAGACGAAGAAAACAACTCGGCAATCACCAATGACCTGAAGAGAATCAAGCAAAGTAAGCATGCTCCTCAAGTTGTGGGTTGGCCTCCGGTTTGCTCATATAGAAAGAAATACAACAACAGCAAGCCTGAGGATAACAAGCAAGGGGCATTTTCCATTACCGACGCCGATGAAGAAAACAGTTCATCGACGGTGACCGAAGATTATTCAAGAAAAGTACAGAACAATAAGGCTACTAGTAATCAAGTTGTGGGGTGGCCACCAGTTTGTTCATACAGAAAGAAGAACAACAACAATGGGTCGAGTGCAGTTGTCGACAATCCAGCTGCTAAATTGAACGTAAAAATTTCAATGGATGGTGCACCATATCTTCGAAAGATCGATTTGAATGTTTACAAAGGATATTCAGAACTTGCCATGGCATTCGAGAAGTTATTCGGGTGTTTCGGAATGGGTAAAGATTCTGAATATATCGCAATATACGAAGATAAAGATGGAGATTGGATGCTTGTAGGGGATGGTCCTTACAAAATGTTTACTCAATCATGCAAAAGGTTGAGGATTATGAAGAGATCGGAAGCAAAAGGCTTCGGATTAACGTTGTGACGGGTTTTCATTTATGCAAATTATGAGTTTGATTCATTAGCTGAGGCGATGTGCCCGCTGATAATTAAGCTCACAAGGGAAATAACCACTACTTAGGAAAAACAACATCTTCATAACTATGTGTATACAACTATATATTGATGTATTTATACTTGTTGGTTAAACTTCAACATAGAAGTCACTAACAAGCTGGTTAGGATAAGATTAGGAAATTGATGTAATCCTAAGGGAATTTGTTGGAACAAAGAAGAATATTTGGTTTCTCTATTTATGATTGGCTTACACTGCAAGAAAATATTCTCTAGATATGTTGCTATCTATACGAATATGTGGCATGTATAGGATATATATATACACTTCTTGTAAAACCTCCATTGATAATAAGAAACCCTAATCATTCTTCTCCCGTGGACGAAGGCTATAGCCGAACCACGTTAAACTGTGTTTCTTCTTTAATCTGTTTTAGTTAACTGCATAACATCTTATGCAGATCCAATATTGACTGCATAACATCTTATGCATACTGCATAACATCTTATGCATACCAACATGGTATCAGGGGATCGTTAACGATCCTGGCCGTTTCTCTGTAATCAAGTTTCGTTTCTCTGTGTGTTTACTATGGCACAATCAGATCATAATACTAGTTTGCGTTTAACCTCTGTCTTGCTGAATGATGTCAATTATGTCAGCTGGTCTAGGGCTGCTGCTCTTGCTCTTGGGGGTAAAAGAAAGTCTGGGGTATATTGGTGAGAATAGTACTTGTCCAGATGCTAAAGATCCAAAGTATGAAGATTGGATTGCTGATGATCAACTGGTTCGCACGTGGCTTCTCCAGTCATGGAACCACATATTTCGGAATTTTCTCGTTTTCAGAATCTGCAAAGGATTTGTGGAAGTCTGTTGCTAGTCTGTATGGCTTACGAAATAATGTTGCTCGGGTGTTTGAGCTGAAGCGTGAGATTGCTGAGGCTGCACAAGGTACGAAAAGTTTTACTGAGCATTTTGGTTATTTAAAAAGGAAGTGGGATGAACTGGATACATATCGTCCTCATACAACTGATGCCAAAATTCTCTTAAAGAGGGTTGAGGAGGATAAAATTTTTGATGTACTCAGTAGCCTCACATCAGAGTATGAATCTCTTAGAAGCACTATTCTCATGAGTGCTGAATTGCGAAGTTTGTCTAGTGTCTGTGCGACTGTGCAACGTGAAGAGACACGCAAGAAAGTTATGAATCATGTTTCTAAAAGCATTGTAGACCTGGATGCTGCTGAATCCAGTGCTCTTCTGAGCTCCAGAGATGATAAACGAAGAGCCATGCCATTTGATAAGGACAAGACTTCTCGTGATAAGGGTAAGAGAAAAATTTTTCATTGTGATCATTGTAATAAAACTGGTCACACCAAGGATCGTTGTTGGGATATTTATCCTTATCTTAAAGCTAATTTTGACAAAAATAAGCTTGCTCGAGCTGCTGTAGCTGACAATTCATCCTTTACCATAGACCAGTTGAAGGATTTCTTTCACCAGTTGAGTAATAAGAATGAGCGCAAGGCCAACCATACTTCAGGTAACCTGCTAGCCTTTCTTACTACGCCTGTTTCCAACCGTCACATTTGGATTATTGATTCAGGAGCTACAGATCATATGGCAAATGATCCTTCGTCAGTTCATGCATTTATTCGCAGCTCTCATAAAAATGTGTCTGTTGCTAATGGCTCTACTTCTCCTGTGCTGGGCAGTGGGAAAGTGCATTTTTTTCCAGATTGTCCGCCATCTAATGCACTTGTTGTTCCCTCGTTTCCTACTCAATTGTTATCTGTTGGTCAAATCACTAATTCTCTGAATTGTGATGTTACATTTACCCCTACCTCAATCATCTTTCAGGATCGAAAGACGAAGAAGACGATTGGTAGAGGCATATTTTCTCATGGATTGTACCTGTGACGCTCTAGTAACATGGCATGTCTCACTCACAGATCAACTCCGCAGTTTCTTTATCATCAACGACTTGGACATCCTTCCAGTCGTGTTTTTTCTAGGATTTTTCCCACTTTTTCTGTTCAGTCTCAAGTCTGTGATGTTTGCCAGTTTTCTAAACAATCTCGTTTTCCATTTCCTAACTATGTGACTCGAGCTACAATGCCTTTTGAATTAATTCATTCTGATTTATGGGGTCCTGCTCCAATTGATGCTTATGATGGGTATAAATATTTCGTTATCTTTATAGATGATTGGTCACGTGCTACATGGATCTATTTACTCAAATCCAAAACTGAAGTTTCATCTGTATTTGTGGATTTTCATTGTATGATCCGCAACCAATTTGATGCACAGGTTAAAATTTTTAGATCCGATAATGGCACTGAGTTTGTCAAAGGCCCTCTTCCAGGTTATTTGCGTAGTCATGGTATTATCCATCAAACTAGCTGTGTTGGTACTTCACAGCAAAATGGTGTTGCTGAAAGGAAACTCCGTCATATTCTGGAAACAACCCGTGCTCTTATGATTCAGATGCATGTTCCAAAGAAATTTTGGTCTCATGGTTCTCTGACGGACACTTACTTGATCAATCGTCTGCCTATTCGTGTGCTTGAGTTCAAATCTCCATTAGAGGTTTTAAAACATCATCAGCCTGACATTTCTCATCTTAGAGTTTTCGGTTGTGTGTGTTATGTACATTTACAGGCAAAGCATCGTGATAAACTGGATTCACGGGTAACTAAGTGTGTTTTCTTTGGTTACTCTTCTACAAAGAAAGGATATATTTGTTATCATCCACCCACTAGAAAGCTACAGATTTCTCGTGATGTTGTGTTTGATGAAACAATGGCTTATTTTCAGTGTGATTCTGGCAGTCGGTCTCAGGGGGAGTGTTATACAGATTTGGCCCCACTTCCACTCTTGTGCATGTATGTAAACATAAAAATGGAGCTCATTTCTCTTATTTCATACATCTTTCCTAGCCTACCAGGGTTCAAGTAATTGATGAAGGCGAAGGACCCATAATCATCAATACCAATGGAAACAATGATGTTAATCAAGAAGAAGAAGAGAATAATGAAAACACTGAGAATAACGAAGAAGTAGAATAAGAAGAAGAAGAGATCGATGAAATAACTCAACCCATTCCACTGCGAAAATCAACAAGACAGATACAAAAGCCACAGTATCTGGAGGATTATGTTCTTCAAGCTACAGAAGAATGTGAGATAATGCTACTTTCTTTTAATGATGAGCCAAGGAATTTTCAGGAAGAAAAAGTCTCGACTAAATGGACACAAGCATGTAGAGAAGAAATTATTTCAATCAACAGAAATAAGACTTCGTTTCTAGTTGATAAGCCAGGTGGGGTAAAAGTGATTGGTCTTAAGTGGATCTTCAAAATAAAACGGAATGTTGATGGTACTGTCAAAAAATATAAGGCAATACTTGTAGCTAAGGGATACGTTCAAGAATCAGGCATAAACTTTGATGAAGTTTTTCGCACCAGTTGCTAGACTAGAGACAATTCGTCTTTTAATAGCAGAAGCAGCATCAAACTCACGGGAAATTCACCACTTAGACGTTAAGACAACATTCTTACATGGTGAATTGCGAGAAGATGTGTATGTTGAACAACCAGAAGGTTTTGAAGTAAAAGGACAAGAGCATAAGGTTTACAAGTTGTCAAAAGCTCTCTATGGTCTAAGACAAGCTCCTCGAGCCTGGAATACAAAGTTAGATCAAATCTTAAGAGAAATCAGATTTGTTAAGTGCTCTAAAGAAACATCATTATACGGAAGAGAAGAAAAGGGAACGCTTCTTGTGATTGCAGTCTATGTAGATGATCTATTTTTTACTGGCAACTCCCTTAAGGTGATCAATGAGTTCAAGAGAGAAATGTCATCAAAGTTTGAGATGTCAGACCTCGGAAAACTCACTTATTACCTTGGCATAGAAGTCCATCAAGGAGTAGATGGGATTCAGATTAAACAAGAAGCTTATGCAAGGAGAATTCTGAAAGAAGCAGGACTTGAAACTTGTAATCCAACTAAGATACCAATGGAGTTTGGACTTAAAGTTTCAAAGGCACAAGAAGAAACAGAGATTGATCCAACGAGTTATAGAAGAAATGTTGGATGCCTTAGATACTTGTTACACACAAGATCAGACTTGGCTTTCTCTGTGGGAGTAGCAAGCCGTTATATGCGGAGTCCACGCAAATCTCATGGTGATGTAATAAAACATATATTGAGATATCTAAGAGGAACAATCAGCTATGGATTGAAGTATGGTCGAGGAGGATCAAAACGAATTGTTGGGTATAGTGACAACAGTCATAATATTGACCAAGATGATGGAAAAAGTACAACTGGTCATATATTTTATCTAGGTGAAGCACCTATTACATGGTGTTCACAGAATCAAGACATTGTAGCCCTCTCATCCTGTGAAGCTGAGTTTATGGCTGCAACAGAAGCAGGTAAACAATCAATATGGCTTCAAGAACTGTTGGGTGAAATCAAAGGAAGAGAACCTGAAAAAGTTCTCATCAAGATTGATAATAAGTCTGCAATTGCACTTACTAAAAATCCAGTGTTTCATGAGAAGACGAAACACATTCACAAAAGGTATCATTTCATACGAGAATGCATCAAGAAGGAGGTCATTAACGTTGAACACATACCAGGAACTGAGCAGAAAGCAGATATATTAACAAAGCATTAGCTCGGATCAAGTTTGAAGAAATGAGACAATTGATTGGAGTACAAGATATGTCACGGGTAAGGTTGAAGCTTAATGGGGAGAATGTTGGTTAAACTTCGACATAGAAGTCACTAACAAGCTGGTTAGGACAAGATTAGGAAATTGATGTAATCCTAAGGGAATTAGAAGTCATCTAGTTCTAAGAAAAGGAAAGACATGTAATAAGGTAATAGGACTAGGAAAAGGAATTCATAGTTCTATATATATATGATCACCAAAGTTGTGGTTGATCATATGAGCAAGATCAGAGCTTGTGTTTAGTTTTGAGAGATTTTCTAAACATCAATAAAGAGAGTTGTCTTTATATAAGCTAAGTTTCATCTTGCAGTTGCCATTAATACTCATCTTTTATCAATCAAAATTTTGTTTACATAAACGCAATCGGATCCTCTTACATTTCACTATATACTTGTAGCGAATTTACATTTACATTTACATAAACGCAATCCGAATTTTGTTTGAGATTATTCAGATCTTCACAATCAGAATTCTTTGTTTCTTTGGGCTGTGTTCCTTTGGATAGTTGGATTGATCAGACCATCACAACTTTATTAAACTTTCCTTTTATCATCAGATATATTTTCTCAACAACCCAATATCATTTTGTAATGGCAATCTTTGAAGCAGTTCGCTTTGGAATTTTCTTAAGTTTCCGATTTTCAAATATATTATTCATCATCTAAACATGTCAATAAACCCACACGTACTTGTGCATTTCTCATTTTACCAAGAGAGATAGCCCTTTCCTTGCCATTGTTGACAACAAGTCAAAAAGAAAAGGAAATAAAGACCACTCAAGTTTCCATTGAAAAATCATCTTCCATGTTCGTGGAAATCCTCCCCAAATGGTCCAGCAGCTTGTCCAGAGGCCCAACGGGTGAAAATACCAGGCAACTGCTAAAATGCTACTCCTGACTGCTAAAATGCTACTCCCTCTGTTTTAAAATAATAGATTGGTTTCATGGGCAAATTTGCAGAGGGAGAACAAGAAGGCTGTCTAAATGGGACCTTCAAGGTCTTCAACGTCCATAGGAGTACATTTTTCCATGACTTATGCACCATTATTAACACCAGGAGAAACGAGCACGGACGACCAAAAATCCGGGCACACAAAATAGCACTTTGCAGAGGGAGAACAAGAAGGCTGTCTAAATGGGACCTTCAAGGTCTTCAACGTCCATAGGAGTGCATTTTTTCCATGACTTATGCACCATTATTAACACCAGGAGAAACGAGCACGGACGACCAAAAATCCGGGCACACAAAATAGCACTCCAAGAGAGACTGGTCCAGTGCTAGCTGTAAGTAGTATCAGCATCCAGCAACATATGCTTATCTGTAAGAAAGCCGCAAGACCCATGGACCCATTGCTTAACCATGACAGAAGGTCCAGCAGATTGTTCTCAAATTCCAAAAATTCTCACTTTAAGTATGGAGCCACTGTAGGTCCAGTTTTTTCTTGGCTATTTCCTTGGCAAACTTCACAAACAAAAACCAGCAAAACAATCCAAAACTATATATATCTTTTGTTCTTATGTTTTGTGTTAATCATTAATTTGCATGTGCTTATAGTTCCACATAACCAACTAGCAAATCTTAATTCTAGACAATGTGATATTTTCTTTCGATACATATGTATCATCAAATCTGTATCCAGATATATTTTCTTAATTTGAATAAGAAAGCAAACTTATTCATACAAAAAGATGTTGGGGTTTACCCCATTAGCTGCTAAATGATGCATTTTATTTTATACAGTTTAAAAGTACATGCATATAGCAATGACACGCTACATGCATGGAGGAGGCGTATATAGATGATGCGCAGCGCACGTTACTGAGAAAAGTGATGCGCGGATACACACATACTCCATTGTTGAAACTTGAATCAGTTGAATGGTTTGAAACTTGAATTTAATGAAAGAATGTGCAAAAGGTATTTTATGCGTACTTAAATTACACACAACTAATGAAGGATGGCTTCATTGACCACAGGCATCATCACATGTAATGTTTCATTTCCAAACATCATACTAACTCAGAGGGCCAATAACGACCTAACCCTAATAATGAAAATCCCACAACCAACGCTACGTGAGCTCTGTCTCAACTACAACCATTAAAAATAGTTTTGGGTAGGCCAACTTTGTCATTTAAATTACAGACCAACAGACCCAAGTTGACCTGTACCTTGTCCCCGCCTAGCATGTTCCTCTTCTTATAAAACCTAGCAGTATTCCATACCTAAACCTCAAACTCAAAACACATTCATCTGCATCAAAAGCTTCAAAAGTAGAGAAAAAGTTGAAGGAAAAAGAAAAATCTCAAACAAGATATATTTTTTGTTTAGAGGAAATGGCAACAAAACAAGGTTTAGGTTTTGAGATCACAGAATTGAGGTTGGGTCTTCCTGGTGCTACACAGCATCCTACTCCGATGGAGATCATCAAAACAAATGATAGTAAGAAAAGGGTCTTTGCTGAGATTAACGAAGAGGAAGAAAACCACTCAACAATCACCGACGATCATAAGAAAAAACAAAAGAAGCCTGCTCAAGTTGTGGGATGGCCACCAGTTTGTTCATACAGAAAGAAAACCAACAATAACACCATTGCTGTTCAAGAGAAAAACAAAGCTGATTCATTAGGTCAAAAGTTATACGTAAAAGTTGCCATGGACGGTGCACCATATCTTCGAAAGATTGATCTTAATGTTCATAACGAGTATTCGGACCTTGTTGTAGCTTTTGAGAAGCTCTTTGGTTGTCCTGGTTGCATTGGTAAGGATTCAGATGGCTCAGAGGAATATATTCCCCTTTACGAAGACAAAGATGGAGACTGGATGCTTGTAGGAGATGTTCCTTACAAAATGTTCACTGAAGCATGCAAAAGATTAAGAATTATGAAGAGATCAGATGCCAAACGCTTTGGATTAAGGTCATGATACCGCAAGCACTTAATTACGGATTAAGCAAATTTTATACACAATAGCTAACTTAAGCTTGATCATATTACTCGAGAAAATATTGTTCCAAGGCAAAAAAATGTAAAGAGCGTACTTTTTGATTATATACAATACGTAGATAGTAATATCCCAATTCAGTGAAATGCAAAATGTTCTTATTTTTCTTGATCATCTACGTTTTCTTGTCCTTCAAATTATTCTTTTGACGGAAAACCGTTTAGATTACCAAAAACAAAAGCGAAACTAAATTCTGTCTAGTGTCAAGGCCATGCAGTTGACGAAATTACAAACTTTTGAATGCATTCTTCTTTGTCGATCAGAAAACAAGGTCTTCCGGTCGAATAGCATTGCATCTCTATGTAAATTATTGTGTCGATGGTTCGAAGTTATGTCTACCTGTTAATTAGCTATAGTAGGGCCCAAGCATTAATACACATACGTGTATATTATCACATCGACCTGTTAATGTCTAGCATTTATGCTCGACTAATAATGCAAGTTAGTACCAGCAATATTAATTAGACGTTGGTCCCAGTTACCAGCCGAGGACAATGCTCATGGAAGGGTTATTGTTTGCCACATGATTTTTGTGGTTGTCTATTGGACTGACGACAAGGCCGGTGGCAAAGAAGAGATAACAATGCATTGATGAGTATCCATTATGTATAATACATCATTAACTTATATGTACTTGTACCAATAAAGAAGCATCTTTCCTTACACTTGTAAGTTGCTTAAAGATTGGCCTTTTGTGTTAGGTCAGGATTTCTATACATTAAGCATGAGTTGTAGTGTTTTGCCGTAATGAACAAAGAAATTGTACTTTGTACAGTTTCTTCTTTCAACCACCGGCTTGCCATTTAACTAGAAACAAGCACAATGGTATAAAGCTTTCTTCCTATTGGTAATATGGTTTTTTTTTTCTTGATATTTCGATTATATTATTATTTTATTTTATTTGAAAAAAGATTATCAGTATTTTGATCAAGAAAAATCCGAGCGGGGGCTAGGAATCTAATTACTGGAAGGAAAAAGATTTCAGGATCCATAAGATGGTAAAAATGGGCTTTAGAGCCCATATAATAAAGAAAAAATACTCTTGGGAGCCATCCTAACGAAGGTTGTTTTTAGGCATACCTAACTCTTTCTAGGCATATTGAATAAAGACAAAAAAAAGATGTCAAATAACAAAAGCAGAAACTCCCTTAACCAAAATTTTTTATAATGACAAATCTGCCCTTTCTATATAAGTGTTAGTAAAATGGATTAGTGATTAAAATTTTTTTTTAGTGATTAAGATAATTCAGAATTATAAAGTTTTGGGTAGATGAAAAAATTTGGGGAAAAAAGATCAAGTTTTTATTGAGAAAGAGAGAAGGAAAAGGAGAAAGTGAGAAAAAAAAAATCTTGATTCAATGGAGGATGAGAAGGGTCATTCTTCATCTAAAAAACCTAGGAAAATACATATCAACTACAACAATGATCCAGAAATGGTTGATTTATTAGATTATGAGAATGATTTTACACAAACTCAAACTCAAGATGATGATTTTTATAAGCCAAATCCAGATGATGAATACATAGATGAGAAACCCAATGCTTCTAACACACATGTACATTTCTATTTTATGTTTAATCTCACTTTTGTAGCTTGAAATCATCAAAAAATTGTATTTTTCATCATGGTTCAGCGAACCAGGACTATGTTCGGCTTAAAAATATAAGTCGAACCCACTAAATTGATGAACAGTTCGGCTAGCTGAATTTGTTAACGTTATACGCCGAACCTTTATTTTCCAACTTCCAACCTATTTGCAAGATCCTAGTTCGGCTTATATTAAAGTCTAATAACAAGCCGAACCTATTCCTGAGAGTTAGGTTCGGGTTTCACTCTAAATATCGTATCATCCGAACTATATATTTTTCCAAGTTCGGCTCATATTCAAAAAAATCACATCAGCCGAACATGATACTGATTTTCCATGAAACATTTAAATTCATACACATTTAGGTGTTAGGATTTTTATTACATATGTTTTATATTGTGCATCCTTTTCATAGGATGAACCAAACAAAAAAAGTGGAAATTACTAAAAGTGTTAAAAAAGTGAACTCTAATGATGGAGAATACCAAGGTCCATATTAAACTCATTAAAATCAATGAGATCTTATCTCCAACTTCAAGAGAATGAAAATAAAAACACAACGCAAAAAGAATGAGGTCATTCCGACATTGGACGAAAAAGTTATGGCCAAAACAAGATCAAAAAAACTTGAGTATGCAAAGAGAAGGTTCGGCTGATAACTCAACAACACGAGCTAGACGAACCTAGAGCCTGCAAATCAATATTTTCGAAGTGTTTACAGAGAGAGGTTCGGCTTGAAAGTGATCTAATCGAGTCAGCCGAACCTGACAACCACCTGGGATAAATTTCACTTCTCATGTTCGGCCGGGAAGGTTTGCAAGGTATTAGCCGGACCTGACACTGTTCTGGGACGTATTTAATACACATTTTGGGGTTCGGCTAAAAATTGAAATTTACGGTTTAGCCGAATTTTTCATAGAAACTTTCAGGGTGAAATTCAAGAACAGTTCGACTCAAAACTCAACTCAATTATCAGCCGAACCCGCTACTGTAACTGTCAAAAACCCTAAGTTTTTAGCAATTTAACCCATTCAATCCATGAAAAACAACAAATAAAAGATTGGGTTTTTAGGGAATACCTTCTTATCCTCATTTCAGTATTTGGAGCTTCAAATGGTTGAATTTCCGACTCAATTTCTGGTTCAATTATAGTTTTTACACCTTCATCTTCAATTGGTTCTTCTTCTTTAATTCATGGATTGGAAGAGAGTTTAGAACACCTGACGTTTGCTTTTTTCTTTGTATAATCCATTATATATATGGTTCAATTTAACCGATGATCGAATTTTCACGAATCGATAATTAATTACGGTGAAGAAAAAAAAATCTGAGACAAAAGGAAGGTGGTTTGGCTAGAGGAAGAAGAAGAGATGTTTGGGACAATTTATTTTTTGATTTTAGGTTCAAGGGTATATAGGTAATTGAACTACCAAATAGACACCCCTTATAAAGTCACCTAGGATGGAAAAACTATTTTGTATTCCTTGAAAGTTTTTGGTATGCCTAGAAACAGTCTTCAGCCCAACAGTATAGGTAGCTGCTTAGTGTTATCATGGGCTGGCTCTACTCATACAAAAAATAAATTACAAGCGGTTTAGAACCGACTGATCACAAATTAAAAACACCCAAAAGGATTTTTTTGTTAGAACACGAAGGTATTGTTGAGAAAAAACAGAAGAAAAAAACACACACAAAGGAGTTAATCCTGTATCATGTGGACTTACACCACATGCAAAATATCGGTCATTCTTTCATAAAAGAGAACCGTGCAACACACCTTGCTATAACATCTTAGGCCATCATAAAAGAGATGGTTTGCACAACC